>NW_026929242.1:0-38153 GCF_032062105.1 Saccostrea cuccullata | reverse complement strand
TGTTTTTGAAACACTGGTGCCTCCACATAGCCTGTAAAGCCATAGCCCCACTCACTTAATAGTAAAATGTAGGTTAAATTTGACAATAGACAGACAGAATACACCCCCGTAATATTTCAATAGGTGAGGGTCATAAATATTGCACGAAATTGATTAAATCAAAGAAAATTCAGTCTCTTGCGATACAGATGTAAAACGTTTCTTTCACTGGAAAAGTTTTGAGATCCTTTATGCAGTCCTTTTTTAATCATCATCTGTGAGGGAAAAAGTATATATAAAAGACATCTAAAGTATATATAACAAAGAGGGGATATCAAAGCAATTTAACACCTTATATATGAAAAACTACTCGTTAGAAATACAAAGACACAGTGGTAAATCCGATTAAATCAGATCACCATTAAAGACAGCATTCTCGTATCAAGTAATCTGCTACTTTGAATCATAAATATAAAAGAAATTAGATCAAAACGGAATATAGTTACATTATACATGTACCTAGCGACGTCTGACCATCATCATTGTTCCTTCGACGGATGTCCCATCTGTAACTCTAGGAGCCCAAGGCCAAACCCAACCTGTAGTTGACCAGGGCCCGTTCAGAAAGGCGTTGTAGCACCCGTTAAACCACCAACCTCCTTTATACGTAGTAGCACAGTTACCATCAGATTTCCTGTCGTTATCTCTATCGTACGTAGTAAAGTGCATCCCAGGCAATCGATAGTTAGAATTTCTAGCATTTATTAACATACTTTCACCTATTAAGTACGGGTCTCTGTAAGAATCAGACAATATGTGTATAAAAGTGAATCATGAGGGTTCTCAGAATTCGATGATTTTACACACATAGGTTTCTTTTACACTATGAACCACGTATGTAAAATGAAAATTATTTTGGGTCCTGGTTACTATGGAAACATGGCCAAAGAAATTTTCCCTAGCAACCGGTCAATTTTCCATGTGGATGGACAAATATATCACTGAACTAAGAGGCTTGAAATTGAATGTGAATATTACCAGAGGGGTTCTTAAATAATGTTATCATAAAGATAAACATTTCAAGTGATAAAACCATGTAATACATAAAATTTTTATTTTAAGATATTTCTTTTACGGGCAATGGAAGATAAGCATGTTTTGCATTTTTTGCTGATTCAGCATTTTTGTTAATTTGGGCAATTTTCAAGGCCATATATCTCAAACTTCTGGCACAATACAAGAGTATTGTATATTTTACATAAAGGCAGAGGAATATCCTTTTTGGAATTTAAATTCAAAAACGTGTGTTTTTTTATATTTAAAATCGGTTGCCTAGCAACAAAAATGGATGTTTTGATTAAGAGAAAGAGACAAATTGTCAAATATGCGAGTTATTTATGGAATTAAATCTTATCGGTGGATACCAAAATCAATTTTTAAAGTAAAAACCTATTTCTGAGACTTCTTTATGAATTCAGGAATATTTTGCAAATACTTATCGCCATAGCAACAGAAAATTCCCCTTAGCAACAAAGAAAATAAATCCACTATTGACACGCACTCATATATGTTTGTAAAGATTATTCAATGTTTGACAGACCACAGTGATTTAAGAGCATCAGTACATTTTTTGTACTTTATTAGTCCCCAACCCGTGAAACTGGAGGGGGCTATAGGTTTCCTCTGAGTCTGTTCGTGGGTCTAGCTGTCTTCATGTATGTATGTATGTCTGTCCTACTTGGGTTTCCGCACTTATTTTCTAAACGCTTGCAGATATTGAGCTGAATTTCGGCATGTGGGTGTATCTTGGTGAGTTACAGATTGTTTGAATGTCGTTACGCTTCATTGATTTTTGATATATTTATGGCGTTTTAATTTTTGCATAATGGTTTAAGATCGGGTTCGTGCTGCGTTAAATTCCAAAGGTCAACATGGTAAACATGAACTGATGAAGCCAAAAGAAGATGTTGAAAAAATGAATAGAATTTCCGTTATGTGTTTTATTTTTTTTTTTTAGATTAAAGTCATGCATAACCTCAAAATTTTAACATCAAAAACTTTTACCTTGGTCATAACTTTTGCATATTATAAAATGACATTCTAGAGAAAAGGGGGAACCCGGCCGGTAGGGGACATGCATTGCTTATGCAATAATCTCACAATGCTTGTAAGGTTAACCCATGGCAACAACAATGAGCAGAGCATGTAGCTATCATGAAAAGTTATTAAGCGCCATCATCTATAATGACCTGAACATTTATACATGTATCTGTATAAAGGAGCTGTACATGTGGTATGTACTGTCTCTGAATTTCTTAAAACTCCCTTTAAAGGCTTTGAAATTGACATTGAAAGTTAAGCAAAAATTGGTTGCTATTTGTCATTGTTACCAAGGCAACATGTCATAAATTGTGATAAATATGGCATTTTTTAACATATATATAGTGTTATAGTTAACATTTGTACCTAAACAAACAAGTTGCAAGGTTCCAGACCATAAAAGTTAGACGAGTTTTCTTTCGATCTCAATCTCACAGTTACATGTAATGGTTGAAATACATGTACAACAAAATATTAGAAAAAAGAGCCTTGAAACATTTTCCAGGGACGAAACCACAACAAGCCTTCAACTAAAATACATGAAATATGCTCATTTTTTTTTACCGTATATTTAAAAAAATCACATTTCTATATAACTCACTCAGATGATCAATATAAAGACATTGTTTTTGAGTAAACACATATTAGCTATATGTTTTTGAGAGAATCTTATAAAGCGGCAGACATATAAGGGACGGACATGCCTCCCCCGGCCCAGTTCCTACGGCCATGTGGATAGCCTAATGAATCAGATAACTGAAAGACTTTTTATCTCTGGGAGATTTGGCATGACTAGAAATTATTTGAATGTGTATCATCAGCTGTTCGAAAGAGTAAAATTCGTAATTTGATTCTATAAAATTCCTGTTCATGTACATTAATGTATTTTAAAAGTATCTTCCAAAACTTTATAGTACAGCTACATCAGTGTTAAAACAGCACATTGAACAGCTCTTGAAGATTTGTGCAAAAAGAAAAATCCGCATGCAATATGGCCATAATTTTTTTTCATGTAGAGTTTTTTGTAATACTGCAGAATCTATCAATGCAATCATCATTACCATAAAACATTTCTGCAACATCGCAATATTTCAAAATATCGAAATATATATTCTACTCAAAGTCCATGGAAATGTTAATAAGCTGGGTTTAAACCACCCCTACACCAGGTTCAGAATTTACCGTAATTCTGAGCCGTACTCAGCCAGTCCTTACATGCGTGCAACTCGAAAACTTGGATTTAAACCTGGAATCATTGATCTAAGTTTAAATTCGAGATACGCAACCGGCTATAGATGTATTTGTGCTCCCGACCTACCCCTAGAAGGGAGGGGGTATGATGTCTTATTTCTTACCTGATACATGTATCCAATGTATCTTAAGTTCTTCCAGATAAGTACTATTTAAGGTGAGTCAATAACAAGTTAACTTTCTTGATTCAAGCTGAACACTACTCGTAAAAAGGCATAGTCCGTCATATTTCCTGTTCTCCAAAGCTTACCCCACAACTCATATATAACACCCCTACAAATTTTATTGTGATTTAAATTCAAGACACGTGGTTTAGTTTGACCTATTTTAAAAATAAGATTGGCAGCAAACAAGAAATTGCTATAGACTAACATGTCCTGTGAAAAATATGTTTCCAGACCATTCTGAAAGACTTTAAAGATTTTCAACAGAAAAGGGTGGCTAATGGGGGAGTGGTTAAAATAACAAAATATCCTATTACAATTTACAGTGAAAATTAGAACTCACTAGCGGCCGATGCGCTGTTAAAAAAATGTGTAACATCATATACAAAGACAAACCTTGTTCGCCTTATATGGTTATTGTTACAATGAATCCCATTGAAGTGGTAAAATTTTCCGTTTGACTGGAACGTTTTGAGCCTATCTGTAGAATGATGATTGTCACACAATTATTAATACACGCCCATTTCTTTAAAAAGGAAAATCGGTCAAATGGTTCATTCGAATACCTGTAGAACAGGTATTCCATAAATATAATATTCAATAAAATTGACGGTCTACATAAACACCGAGTAAGCACGTGTTCGACCGATACATGTGTTATGGTAACTCCAATAAACATGATAAATTAATAATTGTTGACAAATTTGTTGCAAAACATGTTTTACAGAAGTGGGAACTCCCTAACTCTATCTCCTATAACTTTAAAACTCTCCATTTCGGTGTAAATTGTGTTGCTTGTAACAAGGAGTGGGGTGTCCTTAAACATTAAGACGAATATTTCTTTTTCGTTTCTAAAGAAATGGGCGTGTCATTTTGTTATTATTGACGTTCAAAACATGACTCGGAACCTTTCATCCAAACGAAAAATTTTACCACTTCAATGCGCTTCATTGTAAAAATGCGCCAGAAGATCTCACCAATCTTGATTTGCAACGTTTATTCCAAAAACATGTTTACATTTTACTTAGAACACGTGTCTCAGGTCTATCTATGTTCTTGTCAATGGAGCGCAAAAGAAAAAAATGTTCTTATGAACAAAATACAAAGATAAGAAAAACAAAGAAAGATGTGACTGGCATTTTTAATATTTTGTTATCTAGAAAAAAATATGTTAAATGAATTGTAGTTTGTGTCAAGTTCAGTTCAGTTCAATTCAAAAGAATTCTTGAGTAAAGGGGATTCAAGTTTGTTCAAATGAAGGGCCACGCCCTTTTCCAAGGGGAGATAATTATGAATTAGAGAAAAATTAATGGCATTTTTAAAAAAATCTTCTTCTCAAAAACCACTGGGCCAGGAAAGATAAAACTCATGTGGAATCATCCTCAGGTAGAGTAGATTCAAGTTTTTTAAATCATGACCCCCGGGGCTAGGGGTGGGGCCAAAATGGCTTATCAAATTTTTACATAGGAATATATTTGAAAAATCTTTAAAAATCTTCTTCTCAAGAACTACTGGGCCAAGAAAGATGAAACCCTTGTGGAAGCATCCTCAGGTAGAGTAGATTCAAGTTTGTTCAAATCATGACCCCCGGGGGTTGGATGGGGCCAAAATGGCCGATCAAAGTTTTACATAGGAATATATACGAAAAATCTTTAAAAATCTTCTTTTCAAGAACCATTGAGACAGGAAAGATGAAACTCGTGTGTTATAATCCTCAGGTAGTGTAGATTAAATTTGTTCAAATGATGACCCCCAGGGGTAGGCTAGGACCAAACAAAGTTTTACATAGGAATATATAGGAAAAATCTTTAAAAATCTTCTTCTCAAGAACCACTGGGCCAGGAAAGATGAAACTCATGTTGAATCATCCTCAGGTATTGTAGATTCAAATTTGTTCAAATCATGACCCCTGGGGCTAGGGTGGGGCCAAAATGGCCGACCAAAGTTTTACATAGGAATATATAGGAAAAATCTTTAAAAATCTTCTTCTCAAGAACCATTGAGAAAGAAAAGACGAAACTCATGTGGAAACATCCTCAGATAGTGTAGATTCAAGTTTGTTCAAATCATGACCCCCGGGGCTAGAGTCACTGGGGCCAAAATGGCCGTTAAAAGTTTTATATAGGAATATATAGGGAAACCTTTTAAAATCTTCTTTTCAAGTACTTCAAATCCATGCTTAGTAATATTTATATGGAATCATCCTCAGGAAGTGTAGATTCTAGTTTGTTTAAACCATGACCCCCTGGGATGTTAAAATGCAAGCCCCCCCCCCCCCCCCCCCCCACTCAGTAAACTTTCAGTTCTGATCTGATACGTGCTTTTTCCTTGCAAATTGCTCAGGTGAGCGATGTGGCCCCTGGGCCTCTTGTTGTTATTGTAGTAAATAATGCAGCACTTTACTGGACTTTGCAAATTATTAATTGGGCTTGTACCAATTATGAATTTATTTATTACCCATAAGAATGTGCAAATGTAATATTTTCCACTCTATTTTTAATCAGCTTTAAAAACATCGCGCTGACAATTCTCTACGCACACTAGAATGAAAGAATGTACATGTATGTCTAGACCACATTTATGAATGTGTTTTTAGAGAATTCGTACATTTTGGAGAATTAATTGCTGGTGTAAATCTATTTCATTTAACGATCTTATCTGTGCTTTAGTTTAATTCCTCTGAATATCAGTGTGTGATACACTATATAGGCATTTGATGTCACTTTTTGAATAAAATTACGAAAAGGGATTTTTATTTATAAATATGTTATCGATGAGTTTTTTTTTTCCAACAATTATTCCGAATAGTCGACTATCGTTTGAATAATGCATTCGAATGTTCGACTAAGGAAATTAAATATTTTGACATCCCTGATTAAAACAATAATCTCCTCCCCTTTTCAATTTATTTTAAACAAGCAAATTCAAAGAATTGTGGTCCCCCGCTTTCGGTGTCTTTGAGGGTGAGATGTGAGATGTCAAATTTGAACGCCCTATCATATGTCATTAAGAAATTATCAAAATTGAATTTTTTGAAAAAAATAAGGTCAATCGTGAAGGCCAAGGTCAAGGAGTCAGAAATCATAGCATGTTTGGAAATATCTTGTCATAGGTAATACACATGTCAAATATGAAAGCCCTATCTCTTTTCAATCAAAAGTTAAAAGGAACAAAATGCGTTTGTGATACATTGATGACCCCGTATGACAACAAAGCGAAGATTAAACTTTTTTTAAAATGTAAATTAAATATACAGGCTGTATTGGTACTCAAATTTTAAAAAGTAGGTGAAACTGCAAGGTCAAGGTAAAAGGGTCAAAGTTCTTGGTATCCAGTGAAAGGTCTTCTCACAAGGATTACTTATGTGAAGTATGAAAGCCCTAGCCCTTACCATTCAAAAGTTATGGCCAAGGTTAAATTTTTAAAAAAGTAGGTCAAACTCCAAGATGAAGGTCAAAGGGTGTAAGTGCTTGATATAAAATGAAAGGTCTTGTCACAAGGATTAAATATTTGAGGTATGAAAACCCTAGCCCTAACCCCTCACAAAAGTTATGGCCAAGGTTAATTTTTTTTAAAAGTGGGCCAAACACCAAGGTCAATGTCAGAAGGTCAGAGTTCTTGTAATCCCATGAAAGGACTTCTCTCAAGAATTATATATATGAAGTATGAAAGCCCTAGTCCTTACTGTTTTAAAGTTATGGCCAACGTTACTGTTTTTTCATAAGTACAGATATCTCCAAGGTCAAGGTCAAAAGGTCAAAGTTCTTGATATCCAATGAAAGGTCTTCCCACAAATAATATATTTGTGAAATATAAAAGTCCTAGTATCTACCGTTCAAAAGTTATGCCCAAAATGAAAAAAAAAAATTTTTGTGTAAAAGTGGGTCAAACTCCAAGGTCAAGGTCAAAAGGTCAAATTTGGTGGTACCCAAAGAAAGGTCTTGTCACAAGGAATGCACATGTGAAATATGAGAGTCATAGGTCCACACAATCAAAAGTTATGGGCAAGGTTAAAGTTTTTGTGACGGACGGACAGACAGACTGACAGACAGACGAATGAGATTTAATGTCCCCTCGCTTTGGCGAAAGCGGGGGACAATAAGCTTTAAAAAAACTCTGCTGACAATTCTCTAATCGTACTAGAACGAAAGAATGAACAGACTAATTTCTGAATGTGATTACGAAAATTCATACATTTTGGAGAATCAGTTGCTGGTGTAAATCTATTTCATTTCTACATTTTATCCCAACTTAAGGATCATCTGAATATCGGTGTTTAACACAAAGTATAGGCATTTAATGTAATACTTTTTACATAAATTTATGAAAAGGGTTTTTTGATTTTAAAAACGCTATCAATGAGAGTTTTTCCCAAAAATGCTCCGAATAGTCGACGATCGTTCGAATAATGCAATCGAATGTTCGACTAAGGAAAATAAATATTTTGACATCCCTATTTAAAATGTTTAATATAATAAGATATTGACCTTCATTTTTCTATGCTTAATTTGTAAATGATTGTATTTTTTTGTACTGTGCCTTTAAAAACAGCAAAATTTACCATATTTTGATATTTTCCAGAACCTAACATGACCACTAACAAGTGTGAAATTAAAATTGAACCGTAAACATTCTTGTTTGAATCTCTAGCATTGGTTTAAAAAAAATAAACACAAATTTGATTTCATTTCTGGATATCTTCATGAAAAGAGCAGATTGTCATGCTTTACAGAAATGAGAAAGTTTGTATCACGTTTCCATGGCAACCGAGGTTATTATTCAAAATTACTTCTACATTTCACAATCAATTACACATTTGTTTAAAATTTTGATAGAAAAAATCCTAATCGTTAGCTATGCTTTGCCAACCAGTTTTGATAATTACAAAGAATTGGTCTTAAAATGCTACAGAGACTTTAGAGAATAACTTTAGCTCCTTGTAATGTATAATTTTATTAACGTTATAAGCTCATTAATATTGCTATGCATTAATTAAGATCAAAAACTACCATTTTTAAAGTTCAACACTATTTTTTAATATTTGGCAAGTCATCATTTCTAGATGAAAATAATCAAATATGTGAATGAGAGCATGTTAAATGTGGATTTATTTTCTTTGTTGCTAAGGGGAATTTTCTGTTGCCATGGAGATTAGTATTTGCAAAATATTCCTGGATTCATGAAGAAGTCTCAGAAATAGGTTTTTACTTTAAAAATTGATTTTGGTATCCACCGATAAGATTTAATTCCATAAATAACTCGCATATTTGACAATTTGTCTCTTTCTCTTAATCAAAACATCCATTTTTGTTGCTAGGCAACCGATTTTAAATATCAAAAAAACACACGTTTTTGAATTTAAATTCCAAAAAGGATATTCCTCTGCCTTTATGTAAAACATACCATACTCTTGTATTGTGCCAGAAGTTTGAGATATATGGCCTTGAAAATTGCCCAAATTAACAAAAATGCTGAATCAGCAAAAAATGCAAAACATGCATATCTTCCATTGCCCGTAAAAGAAATATCTTAAAATAAAAATTCTATGTATTACATGGTTTTATCACTTGAAATGTTTATCTTTATGATAACATTATTTAAGAACCCCTCTGGTAATATTCACATTAAATTTCAAGCCTCTAAATTTAGTGATTTCTTTGTCCATCCACATTGAAAATTGACTGGTTGCTAGGGAAAATTTCTTAAGCCATGTTTCCATAGTAACCAGGACCCAAAATAATTTTCATTTTACATACGTGGTTCATAGTGCAAGAGAAACCTATGTGTGTAAAATCATCCAATTCTGAGAACCCTCATGATTCACCTTTTGTCTGATTCTTACAGAGACCTGTACTTAAATTAAAGGAAACCAAATTAAATAAGACAGATTCATGATTCAAATAAATCTCTTCTTGTCTATTATACAATTTGTTCATCCATAATAAATTCTTGGCATCTGAGTTGACCAATTATTCCACCTATGGAAAGAAACACTTGTCATTTTCATAACAGTTGAATGGTTTCTAATTTAGTACGTGAATTTTACAGTAAAATTGAACCCGGACAACAGACAGAAAGTCAACATAAAATAGCCCGTCCTTTTAAGTAAATAAATTCCGAGTTAAAAAGGCTGTTTGAAGAGAGATCAAATTTAGAACACCATCGAAAGTTTACAATTTGTAAATAGTTTGCAAATTTTTTTTCGCATCATTCAGATCATAGGTCGTAAATTATAGGCCAATCAAGGCATCTAATTTTTAAATGTATCATCTGTCGTTAAGCAGTGAACGTGTATGTCAAACAGATTGTTAGTTGTATGTACGTTGCATGGCCTGGGAGGGAGATGTTTCATGAACAGGCTTGGACAAAGGATTAACAACGTCTGAAAGGTCATTGGCGGTATGCCTTTGAGTCCCTTATATACAGTCTAATCACACGTTAAAATGTCAACCAAGGAATTGTCAAAAAAGAGATGGTGCTTGTTTAGCATTTTAAGTACGTGTGTTATATCTAAATGTCACAATTTTGACACTTTCAAGTAAGTTTGTTAGAACTTATTGATTCCGAAATGATCACGATTTCTATCATTTAATTTTAGTTTACTTTGTAAAACCACATCGTGGTTAGAGCTTCTGCTCTAGAATCGCGGAGTAAGGCGTTAATCTTTACGTCGCGGGTTCGAATCCCATTGTGGTGAGTGGAGACTGGTACTTCGAATGAAACTGTAGGTGTTGTCACGAACAAATCCCTCCCTGCTCAATGCCTCTTAGTTCCGATTAAAGGACAAAATTTGCAGCTCTCCGCCAGTACGTCGTGGCTTCGTAATATGAGTGAAAAATTTCCGAGAGGGACGTTAAATAACAATCAAATAATTCGAGTCATATTTTCAAGGTTGGAGGCAATAATTGTTAGTAGGAATTTAATTGAGTTAAAATATTGTTGAGTTGTAGTAGTTTAGTTGAAAGAACTATATGCGGTATATTACATATATTTGCCCCCACAAAAGTCAAATTTTGAAAACTTCCTGAAATGTGCTGAATTCAATAAATTGTATGAGAAATATAAATTAACAGAAAATATTATAGTGTCAAAGCAGTGTATTCACAATTTTTGTTTTTATGACGTCACAAACTAGTCCGATTTTATATCCTTTTTCAGAAAGAGGACAAAATTGACAAAATTATAACAATTTTAGCTTTAAAATTTATAGAGCGCAAGTTTGTTTAGGAACAATATTGACATATTTCATTGATATTATCATTCTACACATTATATCAAAATATTGATCCTGAACACATATGAGCTCGGTGACTTCTACTCAAAATATCTACGAAATATATACATTTTTCTGTAAAATTCATAAAAAAATGAAATTTACGTCATGTTTGTGACGTCATTACGTACATATGGCGTCATTACTTATGAAAATATTCAGTGCTTTAAGTCAGCATATACTCCCCTGTTTAGGAACTTAATTAAATATATCTCCATCAAAGTTTGATTTGGGGGGCAAATATCAGTTATTACCGAGTAAAGTTCTTTATCATATAAAGTGTTGATTTCATGGATCTCCTTACACCATAAAATCAACAAAAATTAAACATCAGAGAAATAAGTCGTTTCATAGTAGCATGGAAATTGAAATAACAAGGTAAAATATTTTTAGTACTGCTATCAACACATTCTATCGCACATTTAATATACTTAACATTACACATATGTAAATCTTAATCAAATGTGTACATTAGGTCAACGTTTAAGTGTAAATCAAGATTTTTTTTGTAAACAACACGTTTTACCCTAACAAAAAATACTATAGCAAACTAGTTTACTACAGTTAACTTTAGTACCAAAGTTAAAATTTGGATGTTTGATTTAATATGTTGAAAACTTTGGAACTTTGCTTTACCATAGATAAAACTTTGGAACTTTGATTTCCTATGGTAAAAACTTTGGAACTTTGATATAATTTACTATACTAAAAACTTTGGAACTTTGATGTATTATGGTGAAAACTTTAGAACTTTAATTTACTCTGGTGAAAGCTTTGGAACTTTGGTAAAAACTTTTGAACTTTGATTTACTATGGTGAAACTTTGATTTACTATAGTTAACTATAGTAAACTTTAATAAGTATAGTTTACTATACACACACGCACAGCCTCTCGTTTATTGTCCTTCGTTATATTTCTTGTTATACAATAATGTGAAAAATTTGCCGATATATCTGACTCTGTGTAACATTCTACTTGTCACCTACCTAAGGTCCCCTCTGCGGGTCCCGACAGAAATAGTTTATACATCTCTGTTTCGTCAGAAATTGAGAACTTTTCGTACAACTCGTACAGAATTGTACTATCCTGGAGAGTGATGGAGACATAAAGGGACGAGTCGTTTCCCTTCGTTATCTGATGAATTACATCATTACCTGTATAAAGATCAGTAAATGTATATTGCCCTGCACTTTGTTTTAAAAGTAATACCCCCCCCCCCCCAAATCAGATTATATTCTTCATCAATTTAATCCAATTACTGTGGAATCATCATTGTTTCGTGGGGGACTAATGTTCGTGGATTTCGTGTTTCACCCTTACCAAGGAATTACATGTAACATCCCCACAAACGTTTATTTTGTTAACATATTATTTTTTTTGTTAACAAATCTTTGAACCATTATATTTACGAGTAACCCATGAAATAACATCCCCACAACCAGGTCAAATTTGGTTACAAACGAACCTTGACCACCATGGATTACAATGATTCCACAGCAACTGACCGGTTATGAGGATTGTTTACCATATTCAACAGGACATTTATTTTATTTATTCTCTCCTTTCCCTAATAAAATATTATTTTTTCATAGACTTTTCGATTGCTATATCATGGAAAAGGACACAACACAAGCATTTTAATGCCCCAAATTAAAATTGTCTGTTTTTCCTCACATTGATGGTTAGGAAGTATGAATGAGAATTAACAAAAACATGTACATGCATATAGTAACCTGTGTTAAATTCTAGCCTTAATTTCCTTTGTAAAATTTATATGTTTCTAAATGGATCATTTGTCAAATATGAAATTGGAATAAGGGGCCAGTTTTAACAGCATTTATATTCACCAATCCAATAATTCTGTTTCGGTGTACCGAAACCAATCTTATACGCCGTCCAGTTCTCATAAAAGCTCAGGGATCCATCTACTCGTTTTTGTATTACCTTACAAAAATAATTACTTCATTCAAGTTTTATAGCACCTAACATCTGTTTGATAGGTGTACATGTGATAGAGATTCAGATTGTGAATGTTTCTTATCCCTTTTCAATTATTTGCTCAAGAGAATGAGATACCAATAAACATTTCTTTTGCCAATTTTAAAACTTACTTCATAAACATAACACATACCGTCCATCCGCCTCCCTCTGTGTTCATGTCACAGTAGACTTGAATTGAATCGGAGTCGGTACCAAAGGGATAAATCTGGTATACACCGGAAGTAGTGAGACCTTTTTCATGGAGTCCCTTACAATCAGCTGCAGCAGGAACTAAAACAGAAACCAGAAGTCTCTGTCGAGACTGAAGCTCTACTGGTTCGTACTTATAACAAATGAAGAGAAAAGTAGCAGTTGGGACTTGAAACTTTACAACAGCAATAAAGAGAATAACGATGCTTGATTGAGCTCCATTTGTGGCAAGAAATTGCAATAAAACTACAGCTGTAGGAGTAGCTTTTGATAAACTTTTACAGTATTTTCAATTTTAGTAACCATGTAAACTACGTAGTTAACATGTAGGATAACTACATGTTCCCCTTAGTTATCTTTCCGGATTGAATCCGTGATCTGACTGGAAGTCCTAGATTTCTTACTGTAAAGCCTTTTTAGTGAATAACTAAGGTGCTTTTCATCATTTGATTTATTGTAGAATACGTAAGTCGTAGTAAGAAACTGAAAATCTATGCGGGACTAAAACAGCTAAACATGACATAAGGCTTGCTGAGTTGATGCGGGCGCCAAGCCGTACACAATACACAAACGGAAATAGTGTGTAAAAAACATACAGAAAACGGATTCAATCCGGAAAGATAACTAAGGGGAACAACTCGATTTCATGTAACACTACGCATACTTTGTTCAACAATACAGTAGCTATTGAAAATGTTTAAAGAATACGATTCGCCATCCAGAAAATTACCAGCTTTGTATGTCTCGCCCATACGTCGGACAAAGGCTTTTGGACTAAAATTTAACTCCCAAAATACCGACTTATAAGCATGTATATACGGGTATTTTTTTGCTTCGATATACATGTATACATTTAATAATTCTACAAATCCAGTCGGGGGGAATCCCCCCCCCCCCCTGCCCATACTTACTTGTTTTCCTAAGCGGGGGACACAAATTCTCTGAATAAGCGTGTTCCTATATATTTCAATGTTCCTATTTTAACCTCGCCCTACCCTCGAAGGCCACAATTTGAACAATTAGAATCTACACAAGTAACAGCTTTTTAAAAAGCTTGCCTGACTAAATCAATCAATTTATCTGCATGAAGAGTGATAAACCTTTTGAGCATAAATACCTTTGTGGGTTTAAAACATATCCCAACTTTATATTTTGAGAACCTTGTGTAAGTGAAATCTTGATTTTATTAGCTCTACTGGTCAGAGACCAGAAGAGCTTATGCGATAGCAATGCGTCCAGCGTCCGTCCATCTGTCCTTCCGTCTGTCTGTCTGTAAACAATTTTTCAAAATGCTACTCCTCCTACAGTTTTGGTCTGATTTCAATATAACTTGGCACACAAGTAGACTACACTAAGATACATTATTCTGTGTACCGGTTTTTGATTTCAATGAACGGTGTTGCCATGGTTGCTAATTATAGAAATTTCTGTTAAATTGATACAAAATGCTACTCCTCCTACAGTTTTGGTCTGATTTCAATATAACTTGGCGCACAAGTGACTACACTGGGATGAACAATTCTGTTTATTGGTTTTTGATTTTTATGAACGATGTTGCCATGGTTACGAAACATAGAACTTTCTGTGAAATACTTTCAGAATACTACGCCTCCTACAGTTTTGTTCTGATTTCAATATAATTTTCCACAGAAGTAGACTACACTAAGAAACATTATTCTGTATATCATTTTTTGATTTTGATGAACAATATTGCCTTGGTTACTAAAGATAGAAATTTCTGTAAAATACTATCAAAATATTATCCTAAATACAGTTTTAGTCTGATTATAATACAATGTGGCATGCAAGTAGACTACACTAAGAACATAAAGAGACTTAATCAAGGATCATTATTCTATTTATTGCTGTTGTAAAGTTTCTAGTCCCAACTTCTACTTTTCTCTTCCTTTGCTAAGTAAAATCCAGTAGAGCTTCAGTCTCGATAGAGACTTCTGGTTTAACTTGTAGAAGAATCATCTCTACACTGCATACTAAAGAGTGTTATTCTGGGGGGGGGGGGGGGGGGGGGGTCTGCTAGTGGAGTGACCTGCCCTTGGATCTAAATTGATTTCAAGCTACATTGTAACACCTATTATAAAATCTGTTGTCAAATCATGCATTGTAAACATTTTAAAAGATGGATATAATTAAATACACATTTTGCTAGAGTGTATTTTCTCCTCTGAAGTAAACACTAGTAACGTGTGTTCATTATTTTTTTTTCTTAAAAGGGGGGGGGGGGGTAGTGACACTATCTTATATTGAGAATGAAATAAGTAAATTCAATATTTAGGCCTTTGTGGACAGAAAAATCCAAGATTTTTCACTGCTTTCTTATTTATTGTGTGCATCTGAACAGAGCCATATTATAGATCAGACAAGGCATGGAAACGATGATTTGAACTGCGTTGTTTATTTTTATTGGACCAGTCCATTTATGCAATAAACCAACCGCGGGATCAAGAAACAAATTAGAAAAAATCATTTCTTTAATGTTGCATGTCAAAAAAACTTATGTGTACATACGATATGTTGTTTTAAAGAAAGATGTAATCATGTAAAACTTGTTGATAGAATTTCTGAAGCATAAGAAGGAGTTTTCATGGAAGTTAGCACACTCATTCATACAATAGAACAATTCAAGGAAAAGGGGCGGATAGCTTACTAGTGACATTTGGCGCGAAAAGAGCAATTCACCCCTTTCATAGAATATAAATGGACTGATCCAGTAGTATAGAAAGGCAGAAAAAAGGATACACGGAAATGTTGAAACGGCGAATTACATGGAATAATCTGTTCAATGCAAAACGAGTAAAGGAAGTAAACACTGCAATATTTTGCATCAGTAATATCATTTCTTTTTTCTGAAAAATGTTTCTTTTAAAATGCAGGTAAAGAATTCCATTGTAAATCAGCTTGCACAAAATCTAGCTCTCTAGATATGATCGCACACTTTCGGATCTTGGAAATATCAATCCTTATACAGCCTGACGCCGTGACGTCAGGCAATTATCCCAGAATGCTTCCATGTTAGTTTAAGTTTTTCTGGCCAAGTGGTTCCTAAGTGAAAAAAAAGATTTTTCAATGACCCCACCCTATTTTTATATTTTCTCGATTATCTCCCTCTGGAAAGAGACTTGTCCCTTTATTTTGACAATTTTAAATATTCATCACCCGTGGTTGATTTGTACCAAGTTCGGTTAAATTTTTCCCAGTGAGTGGTTCTGAAGAAGTTGAAAATGTGAAAAGTTAATAGACAAACGGACAGGCAGATGGACGACGGACAATGGGTGATCTGAAAACCTCACTTAAGCTGAGCTTAAAGAGAACTACTTATAAAGGACAATATTAATAAAGATTTTCTCCCAAACCTTCACAAACCAAGTCCGTAATCCAGGTCCCATTTTGATGACAAACGATCATCCCGGATCCTCGCTGTTCAAAGGCTTCCAAGCATTTAATGTGCATCCGTTTTCTTATATCCCTATTCCTTCCCAGTCCCGTACATCCCACGTGGTATTCTTTATTTTATTGACAGGGATCCCACAATCTGATAAAGAGATTTTCTATTAAATTTATTCATCTCAACATTTACATTAAAAAGCGTAACAGACAGACGGACGGACATTCCGATTACAATATACCCTGCAGTAGCTACAATAATGTAGCCCTCTCCCTTTTTTGGGGGGGGGGGGGAGGGCTACAACTCCTTAGGATCTCCGTAATGGTGCAGCTGCGGAAGCGATACGCTCCAACACGGATTTCGGCTCAAATTGTCAGCAAATGGCAATTTTATTAAGGTTTCGTTAAAGGTCAACATGTTCAAAAATTTATTTTTACAATAGCCCCAAAACTATATGAGGTATAAAATTAAAACTTTTATAGTTTATCAATATTTTATTGATTAACAGATAGAAAGTATCAGTTGATAAAAAAAAAATTCTTGGAAAAATATTAATTGAGAAAAATTCTTCTTAAAAATGCATATATTTTCAAAAAATACACCAAATTAATTCCGTGCTCTTAGTGAAAACCATCATTGCAGAAACAAAATATGTTTATCAATGAAGGGCAAGTTGGAATTGGATAGTCTCTGGAAAGTTGTTTTCCGTGTTTATTTTGTCCAAATATTAAGACTTGAAAGTGAAAGTACATTGCAAATGGCGGATTCTATAGGGGTCTTGTCTTTATGCATGTCATGCTTTCAATAACAGCCTTTCAGAGACCATTCATGTCCAACTTGCCCTTCAATGATAAACATATATTATTTCTGCAATGATGGTTTTCACAAAAAGGACAAAATAAAGCAGGTGCATTTTTTTTTATATGCACATTTTCTGATACAATTTTTCTCCAAAAAAAATCTTTTTCAAAAATATTTATCAAGTGATACTTTCTATCTAATAATCAATGATATATTTATAAACTGTAAACGTTTTGACTTTATACCACACATAGTTTTGGAGCTATTGTAAAAATAATTTTTTAGACATATTGACCTTTGACGAAAGCTTAACATTTCTTACCTTGATTCCAAAAAGGTAGTTATCCAAGATATAAATCAGTCCAAAATATACAGAATAATCGTTATTTTTCGTGTATGTCAACACAGCTTAAATTTATCCGCCATGTTTACTGACCTTGACAGATTTTATTTTGGAACATCCATTGAGATTAAAGATCTATAGGGAGCGGATTTCTTTGGAGTTACCTTATTTTAAGCCTAAATTACGCTGTTTACGATAAAATAACACATGATATGATTTTATTTATCGATGTTTAAAGGTACACGAAGATAAACACAAGATATATTTTACATGGTTTTCGCATTTAACGGACTATGTTGTCGACAGTGAATAAAATCTCGTCTTATTAGAAGCAAGTTGAATGTAAAAACTACTTTTTCTGCCTGCAGTCGCACGTATTTAAAAAATATTTTCGTACCATTACAGAGATGCTGTGGAATTGTAGCCCTCTCCAGAAAACATCAGATAAAAAAAATCGGAGAGGGCTACATTATTGCAGCTAACCCTCAAGCTTTTCAAGCGGGGGATGTAAAAAGTAAAATTGATTGATTATATGTTTTTAAGGTTTCGTCAAAGGTCAACATGTCCAAAAATTTATTTTTGCAATAGCCCCAAAACTATGTAAGGTATAAAGTTAAAACTTTTACAGTTTATAAATTATTTATTGATTAACAGATAGAAAGTATCACTTGATAAAAAAAATTACTTGGAATAATATTAATTGAGAAAATTCTTCTTTAAAATGCATAAATTTTCAAAAAAATACACCTAATTAATTCCGTGCTTTTAGTAAAAACCATCATTGCAGAAACAAAGTATGTTTATCAATGAAGGGCAAGTTGGACTTGGATAGCCTCTGGAAAGTTGTTTTCCCTGTCTATTTTGTCCAAATGTTAAGACTTGAAAGTGAAAGTACACTGCAAATGGCGGATTCTATAGGGGTCTTGTCTTAATACATGCCATGCTTTCAATAACAACCTTTCAGAGACCATTCACGTCCAACTTGCCCTTCAATGATAAACATATATTATTTCTACAATGTTGGTTTTCACAAAAAGGACAGAATTAAGCAGGTGCATTTTTTTAAAATATGCACATTTTCTGAAACAATTTTTCTCAAAAAATATCTTTTTAAAAATATTTGTTATCAAGTAATACTTTCTATCTATTAATCAGTGATATATTTACAAAATGTAAACGTTTTGACTTCATACCACACATAGTTTTGCAGCAATTGTAAAAATAATTTTTTAGACATGTTGACCTTTGACGAAACCTTAACGCCCCTCTCGAGAGAATTTTTCACTCATATGGAGACGCATCCACATGTCGATAAATAGTTCGAGAAATCTGACGTTTTCCTGGCTTTTTTACGATTTTGATATTTAACATGCCAAGAAAATGTCAGAACCGGAGCAATTACGAAAGCTGGTAATTTCGCCGTGTCCGATTGGGGTATATTTTCGATACTTGCGAACCGAATCAAATGCCGAACTTACAATATATCAATAAAACAAAGCCCCTAGTGCTCACCAGTATTCATGCAAAGAAAACATCACTCCACATTTCGATACAGATTTGCAAGATTTTAAAAATGCACGAAATGAAGACAAATCTCGATAGCATGATTCAATGTTTTCATCCGATTGTATATTTTATAAATGAACCAAATAAACGATGTTGGTAAGTATTAAAAGTATTGTACTGTCGATAACTTGTTATTATGACATAATCCCTCCAGTTGGAGGCGGCCAATTCCCAGTTTTCGTAATGGCGCCACTTCTGATGTTTTCCTGGCATGTAAAATATCAAAATTGTAAAAAATCCAGGAAAACGTAAGATTTTTCGGACTAGTCGATGTAGAGCTACAAATGTTGTCCTATACTCTGCACTTAGGGCCATTGGTCAGTGAGGGATCTTTATCGAGCCAGCACCTATTCCAACACCGGGACTCTGTTAAAACGTCTCATAGGAACGATGGGACTCCACGTCTCACTGTGGGATTAGAGCCAGTGTCGTATGGTTGGACTCCCGAGATTTGTCGATTTGCGTTCTAATCACTGCGCCACGCTGGCAACATTTCTAGAATAAAAAAGGTGTTTCAAGGTGGATGAAATGTGACGAAAATATTCAGCCAAATACATGGTTTGATTGATTGTGTATTCTTTAACGTCCCTCTCGAGAATTTTTCACTCATATGGAGACGTCAGCGTATGCCGGTGAAGGGCTTCAAATTTTGACCTTTACTCGGCACTCAGGGCCATTGAGCAGTGAGGGATCTTTATCGTGCCAACGCCTGCCGCTGACATGGGGACCTCGGTTTTTAAGGTCTCATCCGAAGGACCCGCAACTTTCACTTCAAAGTGCCGAGCGCATGGCGAAGGAACAATTGCTACCAATTTTCACAATTAAGTCAGTCGCGGCCGAGATACGAACTCACGACCTCCCGATCACTGAGCGAGCGCTCTACCGACCGAGCTACCGTGAACAGTAATATATGGTATGTGTACAGAAAATAGCGTATTCAAAATTTGACGTTATAACTCGGTATGGAGTGGTTAGCGTAGTGATAATTAGCGATACACATGTACACATGCCAAAGCAATTAAGTAAATAAATAAGAAAAAAAAAAACATATCGCTTTCATTAATTAACGGTGATTATGAAATAGCGTCAGTGCATCGCTGTATGCGCCAATCCCGCTAAAATATGAGGTCCGCTTTTTAAGTACACATCCTGTATATTAATTAATTACAGTGCAAGTATATTACTAATTAACGGAACAATGTTTGTCCCTTGGTAAAGATGTTTGGTGTTTAAAAGAAAATGTGAAGAAATTTATACCCCATGAATGAGAACATCCCAAGCGACAAGACATAGTTGAACTGTTAGTGTTCCACCTAGGGTTTGAAATGTAAACCTATATAGTTTAGAACGGACATTTTATCTGAACATTTTAAACTTGGACTATAAACATTTCATATCATAATCATTTTAGTTATTAATAGCGAACTTATTTGGGATAGTAAAATAATATGAAAGTTTATTAAACAAGGATGTATATTATTAGTGTACATGTACCACATACATTAACTTTACGTGCATTTGAGGGTGGTGCCATGTTGGGGATCATAGGTCAACGGACAGATCTACGGTGGTTAGTGATGGTAGGTTAGCCAATAAAATGCATTTTTATATCCAGGACCATGAATACCCACTGAGCACAACATACCCTGTCATGCCAGAAATCGGCGTCATTGTCATTATCTTTCATCTTTCTAATTCAGTTTCTTAAATTCTCAATTCTCTCTCATTATTTTGGACTTTATAGGTCACCTGAGTAAACTAAGGTGACCTATTGCTATTCGTTTTAGTCCGTCGTCATCCGTAGTGCGTTAACATTTGAACATTTTTCAGCTTCTTCTCTGCAACCACTCAACCAATTTCAACCAAATTTAGCACAGAGCATCTATTGGTGAAGGGGAACGCAGACCTGTTTACTCTTACGAATTCGCCGTATTTTGTACGAATTTTTGGTTCAAAATACGTCTTTCGTTTTGCTATTATGGAAATACGGAAATAAGAAATACACTTCGTTAGAACTGAGAAGTTAGTTTTCGTTATGATCTGTCTCAGTTTCACGCTTTTTAATCTCTAAAAAAAAAGATTTCAAACAAAGTTATGTCGGTTTGCCAAAAAGTCGTGGTATAAAATGATCAAGTCTACCGCGTTTTAGTGATCAGAAAAACAGTTGTTCTCAATTTATATATGAAAAGTTGATGAAAAGTGAAATCTTACTGGGAAATGCCAAATCTCACGGACAAATCTAAAGAAAAATACTGAGAGACAACGATATGGGTAAACAGGTCTGGAAACGTAAAATGTGAATTTCATGATCCCTGCCCCCCTGGGGCCTGAGAAATGGGGGCCAAAACCACTAAAATTCATGCAATCTTTAAAAATCTCTTCTTTACTATTGGACATCAAGCAGTCAAACTGTATGCATGATTGTGTTCAATATTGAGTCCTCTACCAAAATTGTGAATTAAATTCATGACTCTGGGGTCAGGGATTCTAGTGCTAGGGCGGGGCTAAATGAGTATACAGTGAAAATGCATTATTTCTTTGAAAATCATCTTCTCTACTCTACTGGGTATTAAATAAACCAACTAAGTACATATTTATGATGAGCAAGACTAAGTCTACCAAAATTGTGAATTTTATGGCCCCAGGGTCAGGGGTTCAGGTGTTAGGGCGGGGCTCTATTGATTATATAGTGAAAATACATGAATTCTTTGAAAATCTTTTCTGCTCCTGGATTTTAAATAGTCTAAGTGCATAGTTATGATGAGCAAGAGTGCCTCTATCAAAATTGTGACTTTTTTTGCCCCCGGGTCAGGGGTTCTGGTACATGTATCAGGGCAGGGCCCTGTTGAATACCTGTTGTATAGTGAAAATACATGAATTCTTTGAAAATCTTCTCTGCTCCTGGGTATTAAATAGACTAAATAAGTGCATTATAAAAATGAGCAAGAGAGCACTCTTCCAAAATTGTGAATTTTAAGGCCCAAGGGTCAGGGGTTCTGGTGTAAGGTGGGGGGGGGGCTCTTTTGATTATTTATTGTGAAAATACATGAATTCTTTCAAAATCTTTTTCTCTGTTCCTAAGTATTAAATAAACTAACCAAGTGCATTGTTATGATAAGAAAGAGTCCCTCTACCAAAAGTGTGAAATTCATGACCCCTCAGGGGTTCTAGTGCTAGGGCGGGGCCAAATAAGTATATAGTGAAAATGCATTATATCTTTGAAAATCTTCCTCTCTGCTCATTGGTATCAAATAATCCAACTAAGTACATATCTATGATGACCAAGAGTGCGTCTACCTAAATTGTGAATTTTATGACCCCAGGTTCAGGGGTTTTGATGTTAGTGTGGGGCTCTATTGATTATATAGTGAAAATACATAAGAAAAGGGGGGGGGGGGGGGGGGGGGGGGGGGGTGTACTCATATACTGAAAACGAATGAATTGTTTGAAATTTGCTCCTTGGTATTTTAATCAAATATTTTTGAAAAGCAAGGATGCCTTATCAAAAAGTGTGTAATTTTGTGGATCTAAGCTTAGGGGTCAGGGGTTCATGTGTGGTAGGGGTACTACTGATTGTTGCTGAATATTACTGAAATACATTTTTTGTTCACCTACCCTGCCTATGGATATTAAGTAACCAAACAAAGCAACTGCAAAGTGTATTGTTATAAAGATCAATGGTGCCTCTTTCAAAATTGTGAATGCCATAGCATCTGGCTTAAACAATGAATCGAATTCAATCACTGGAAAGTTGTTGCTTAATGCTCAGGTGACCTATAAAGCCCATAGGCCTCTTGTATTTATTTTTGGGAGTTCAGCCTTCAGTTCTTTCTGTTTTTGGACGGATGCTCAAAACATTTATATAATAAACGTATTGGTCTATTCTGATCATATTTCAGAAACGAATATTTCTAAACTTATATGAAATTGTCAATTGGGATTTAATTAATAAACTTTGAAAATCAACACAAGAGTCGTCAATGGCTTACAGAAAGCATGTGCTTTAAATCTTGAAAACAATTTTAAACTAATTGTTAAAAATTAACGCTGCAAAGCTGCATTGACTCCTAGAGAGATTTTCGTACCATTACAACCATTCATAAGAGCGAAACTTCCGTGATCGGGAGGATGTGAGTTGTAATCTCGGCCTCGAGTGACAGCTGTGCCTTCGTCATGCGCTCGGCATTTGAAGTGAAAGTTGCGGATCTTTCGTATTAGACATTAAAAACCGAGGTCCCGTGTCACGCCAACCACTGCCACGATAAAGATCCCTCACTGGTTAATGACTTTAAGTGCCGACCTTGTAGGTCACCTGAGTATATCATGTACATTTGTAACAACTTTCCAACAACTGAATTTGGCTTTTCTTTTAAACCAGAGGCCATGAAATTCACGATATGTAAAGAGACACCATTGCGTATCATTACTACATAATCATGTATATACACTGTACTAAGCACGCTTATTTTGGTTACTGAGTACCTGGAGGTAGATGAAAGTAACAAATAAAATGCATTTCCACTTTATAACCATTTGTGCATCCCACCCCACAGGAACCACAAACCCGGGGTCACATATTTCAAGATTTTGCAAATTTTATCATAAATTCTTTTTCATCATAAAAGTTTTATCAATACCAAAAATGAAAATTCAAAGCATTTATTTGCAGACCCCCACCCCAACCCCCGGTATACCTGATCTTGGGGCCCTGAAATTAACCATTTTGAAAGAAGCACCTTTCTTCATCATAAACATGTAAGTGGGTCACTGCAATAAAATCATTAGAGCCCCATCCTAACACCAGAACCCCTGACTAAGGGGTCCTCAAATTAACAAATTTAGAAGAGACATTCTTCCTCATCATAACTATGTACATAGTTCATTAGTTTATCACCCAGGTTTAGAGGAGATTTTTAAAGAATTTATGCATTTTCTTTGGATTATCAATAGAGCCTAAAAAAACCAAACCAGGGACCATGAAAATATACAATTTTGGAAGGCTCAGCCTTATTCAACACAACTATGTACTTGGTTAGTTTATTAAATATCAAAGAGCAGAGAAGATTTTCAACGAATTTGTGCGTTTTCAATACGCAGTTCAGTTAAGGCTACACATGAAGATAATATGGTAATAAGGTCATAATGAGGTTTCACATTGTACGCCATGACACTAGCTCCGCCCCGATTGATCCATATAAGGAAACAGAGCTCAAAATAATTATTTACCGATATTTGCAAGAAAATGTAACAAACGGCAATGTTTTCTTGATTAAATAAATAAATAAGAGTGATTTTCCCTTAAATATACAGTGGCTGCAACGTTATTGTTGACAACTTACACGCACGATCACGTTACACGAACAATTCCGCACGATAAAACCTGTTACATGAAGGATCCTTCACGCACGCGATTCTACACAATTCACGATCTTACACGATTGCTAACGCAATCGATCGTTTCTTCGCGAAAAGTAGTTCAAAATTTTTAAGAATGAATATTTTCAAAGCGAAAAAAGCTTCATACTTATTTTAAAGTTCAAATAATTATTATACCCCTGCTCCGAAGGAGAGGGGGTATACTTTTTTACCCTTGTGTGTCTGTCTGTCCGTAACAAATTTTTCGTCGCAGTTTTCTCAGCAACTACTTAAAGCAGATGCTTGAAATTTTAACACAATCTTTTGCGAGACATGCCATACGTTGGGATACATTTTTGTTCAAATCCGATGTCAACTTCCTGTTTGTCTGTGCGGCTGTCCGTTTCATACATAAAAAAATTTCGTCGCTGTTTTCTCAACAACTACTCGTCACAGATGCTTGAAATTTTTAACACAATCTTTTCTGAGGCATGCCATATGGTGGGTACATTTTTGCAAAAATTTGATGTCAACTTCCTGTTTGTCTGTGCCTCTGTCCGTTTCATACATTAAAAATTCGTCGCAGTTTTCTCAAATACTCATCTTAGATGCTTGAAATTTTAACACAATCTTTTCAGAGGCATGTTATACAGTGGGATACATTTCTGTTCAAATTCGATGTCAACTTCCTGTTTGTCTGTGTGTCTGTCCGTTTCAAACATAAAAAAATTTCGTCGCTGTTTTCTCAACAACTACTCATCACAGATGCTTGAAATTTTAGTACACTCTATGTTGAGGCATGCCATTTGGTTGGATTAATTTTGATATGAATCTGATGTCAACTTCCTGGTTGTCTGTGCATCTGTCCGTAACTTTTGTATATTAACATGATAGTGTTTATTCACATTCGAGCGGGGGTATTCCTAGTGAGCATTAGCTCACAGATTTCTTGTTTTTATTATTTCACTGAAAAAAAATATTAGATGGATTGTATTCCTCGACCCATGTGGGTGTATTATGCAATAAAAAGTTATCTGCTCAACACAAAGTATTAGACAGGATTATTAAAGAGAAAAAATGCATTTCCACTTCATTATAGAAACAGAATTATACATATATAAGTCTCTAACTATTACTCTAAAGATCCCGTAAGGCAAAACAGGTGCAATTTAATTACGGCGCGATTTCTTGCGCACCATGGGGGAGAATTTCTCCACTTTCCCTCATGGTTCAATCTCTCTACAAGTGATTAACTCGCTTGATTGGAATTGTTTGTTGGATTGCTGAAAATTAACTTCCAGCGAGTTTATAGCCTAGAGGGGCTGGGAGGTGTATAAAGAAAATACATTTTCATTTTTCAATGACATTTCTATTTTACTTTCAAAATTTTACGATATTTAACGATTTCTAGGAAATCTCACCTGACAAAACGCATTCGTATTGTCCAAAAGGTTTGGGGATGCATTTTTTGTTAATTCCACAGGGTGGTCCTGCACAAGATCCCGCAAGAACCTAAAACGTATATTCAAAAAAGAGAGATAATTCTTGTTCAACAGAAAAAAAATTTAAACTGAAAAGTATTGAGATACATGTAAGCGGATGTAATTAAATTGTTCACCAGACAAAATAATGAAATCTTGAACCTGAAAATTACTGACGTAAATTGAGATAATTCCTGTTAAATAGTTTTTACAGGGTGATCCTGCACAAGATCCAGCCAGAACCTAAAACGTATATTCAAAAAAGAGAGAAATTCTTGTTCAACAGAAAGAAAATTGAAACTGAAAAGTATTGAGATACATGTAAACGGATGTAATTAAATTGTTCACCAGACAAAATAATGAAATCTTGAACCTGAAAATTACTGACGTAAATTGAGATAATTCCTGTTCAATAGATGAAAAGTAATGAAATTTTGCAAATGTAGGAGACGAAATTCTACAAGAAAACAAAAACAAATGGTTTTGACAAGAGAAAAATGATACAGCGTTGAAGTTAACCGTGATACTTCGCATCTGAATGACGTTAGTATTATCAGCTTTTGTCATTGGGGCAATTAATTAAAAAATAAAATTATGTTTATAAAGTACACGTTTGAACTAGTTTTCAGAAAGCGCGTGTGTTCAGACTCCGAAGTATGGAGTTGATCCTTTCCTCGCAGGTTCGAATCCAACTGTTGGACATCGAGACCGGTCCTTCGGATGAGACCATATCAACCGAAGTATCCCATTGCAGTAGGTGCTGACCCAAAAGAGAGCCCTCGCTTTCAATGGCCCTGATTGCCGAGTAAAGAATACAATTTGTAGCTCTCCACCGGCAAGTGGTGGCGCCTCCATATGAGTGAAAAAATTAGTGGGATGTCAAACGACATACACGTTATCTATCAATCTTCGACGAAATAAAACAAATGTTAAGAACACGGGAAAGAGCTCTTATGCATTTTCATAAACCGTGTAACGTCACATATTTATAAAATATTGGTCATTATCTGTTGTCATAGTTCATTAGCTAAAGTCGATAACATCCAATCCGCTCTTCATTGTATACCATTTGCTTTCATATCAACATTTTGTATGTCGTATAAAAAAATCTTTCAGTCATATAGGTATATATTTGATGTTAATAATCGCTCATGTGTTCTCTACCCAATTACACAATAAAAGGAAGTGTTACTTTTTAAATGTTCAATGCCAAACTTGTACAACTATTTTTAATTTAATGATTATCATATAATGTGGACTTTTGCATAAGTATTAGACTCAAATTCTTGAAAAAGTAAATGTATCGTAAAGTGTATATTTTAAATATTGAAATTCCACTCCCTCCCTTATCTGTATTTCATTTCTCTCTCTCTCTCTTTCTGGATAGAGAATACAAAAATAATTACCTTATCCCAATACTGGATGTCAGTGTATAACCAGCCCGAAGCTTGTCTGTAGAGTTTTTGATTATTTTCTTTTCTTTTAAAATTTATTTCACAGAAATTTGCGCCTCTATAATAATTGACCGACCTGCATCTCTTGGTTCTGAGACACTCTTCAACACAGTCCAATATGCTATAGTTCACGTAAGATTCTATCATTCTATGAAGAAGTCTGTAGCCATACTGTATAGAAGAATATCCAGCTTTTAAATCTCCATGGATACTTAAAATAATATTTAGGATAATAAAAAGAGTTTTTAGATGTTTGAAGATTTTCATGATTCCTGCTTAATAAAATCAACGCTTTAAATGTCATATATGTTGTTAATACATTTAATCCTCTCGGGGGATATTTAAAAGCATTAGGCTTCTAAATTTTCTTTTCTCCATTGAATTTATACCTAGTATTTAATCAATATTAACCATATGGCATATTCATTATTAAAAAACAGATATATATTGATCCTCATCTGAAGAGGAATGGTTGAAAATATTTACATCGTTCTCTCTTTGTTTGCTTTAAACTAGACTGCGTAAAATGCCACAATGAAATATTTACAATAACATTTACATGTAATCTTTAACGAAATATCAAAACACTGCGAAATACAAAAAAGTGCTTATTGAAGAGTTTTATCTTATTCTAGAAGGATATAACAATGTCAGAGGCATAACAAGTGAATTGAAATGATTAACATGTTTTGCACTTAAAGCTACCTGTGCAAATTTTAAAATAAAATTTTAAAAAAAATTCTTACTTTTAAAGCTTGATTTTTATGTAAATTTATGTACTTCTTATAAAGTATATGTTTCAAACTGTTCAAATTTATTCATTTATAAATTTCATAAATACTACAAGTATCCGCTAACACGGTAATTGAAACATGCCTGAGCCATCAGACCATAAAATGGTAAAACAAAAAATTGCATATTTCAAACTTTGTATTCAGAAGAAGAGGCTAAAAGGGCTTAACGGTCACTTCAGTATAATATAACACTGTTAACGATTCATAGAATTCAAGGAGGAGGGGTATTAGATTTTTCAAAATTTACACCCCTTCGCCCAAAGATGCTATAGGCCAAAATTATTTGCTTGAAATTGGTTCACTTTTTTCTAGAGAGAAGCTGAACATGTTTACCTGTTTAAGTAGGACGTCTGACGAAAACAGAGTGTAAGATATTAAAACAAATGACTTCGTTCAGAATTAAGTCATGTGTGTAGATAAATAAAACCCCTTTATACTCTGAAATGAAGGATCCAACCTCTTTAAATTATATCTAAAAATATTGAACATAATTAGCTTTGAAAGAGCACAAAAAAGAACTAAAGCTCGTTAATTGGCACAAATATACTGAATGTAATAAAGGAGATAATAAAAGGCCTTTCCCATTTTATCAGTCGTGCAAGTTCAAATTATTCTAGCTTAACTCTGTCGTCAATATTTCATTAGTTCCTAGATTTATTATGTTTTAATAAAATGGATAGCACTCAAAACCGCAAAGGGAACGTTTAGGACGGGTGCAGAAGGATTTCCTGCTTTGTTTGACGCTTTTGTTGCTCTAAACGATTTTCTCATTTTGTAATAAATATTTTACAAGTTTTATATTGATTCTTATAGCTACGTTTTTGTAATCATCTTTTTCACATACTTTTTATCAGGCATTTGATAAGGAAGTGCATAATTTATATGCCCTCCAGGGAGAGAAAACAATCTACTTGATTCTCTTTTCTCAAAAAATGCCGCTGATTATGAATTATGCACTCATATGATAAGATACTGCTTAGTGGTTGTTAGATGGAATGTTCGGAATAATCGATTGCAACTTTATTACATGTAACCAATGGTAGCATCTTTGTTCAGATTATAAACTTAATTCACTGAACAAAGTATTTATAGTGTGCAGAAAATAAACAGATGAGTTAAGAGTCATTGTTTTTGTTAGTTAAAATTGAAAAAGTCTCATTTAAGCAACAACAAGAGGCCAACGGGCCTTATAGGTCACCTGCGTACCCCGTAATTGAATTTGATTCGTGTTTTAAACCCAAGGACATGAAATTCACAATTTTGAACGAGGCACCATTGCTTATCATAATTATACACTTAGTATGCTTACTTTGGGTACTTAATACCCAGGGATAGATTAGAGTAATTTAACAAAGAGAAAATTCATTTCCACTTCGTACATGTATCCACTTGTGAACACCTCCTCACAGGAACCACTGACCCTGGGGCAACATATTTCAAAATTTTTCATCATGAATTTTATTTTTATTTCATCATAAATTGTTGATTAATAATTAAAGTGCAGATTTCAAAGCATTAATTTATTTTCAGTCTATGTGCCCCCCCCCCCAAATACCTCTGACCTAGGGTCAAGAAATAGAACCATTTTCGAAGAGGCAGGTTTTTGTCATCATAAATGAGTACTTTTATCATTAGCATAATATCCAGGAGCAAAGAAAAGGATTTTCAAAGATTTCAAGCATTTTCATTAAATAAACATTATAACCCCGCCCTAACACAAGAAGCCCTAACCCAGGGCCATGAAATTCACAAATCTCAAAGAGGCATCCTTTCTCTTCAAAGCTATGTACATAGTTCATTGGTTTAATACCCAAGCACAAAAAATGAGATTTTCAAAGAAATAATTCATTTCCCCTATATAATCTTTATAGCCCCGCCAAAGCACTAAAACCCCTGACCCTGGGGCCATGAAATTCACAATTATGGAAGACGTAGTTTTACTTAACATAACTATGCACTTGGTTAGTTTATCTTATGCCCATGAACAGAGAAGAAGAATTTCAAAGAATTTATGCATTTTCACTTTATAATCTATACGGGGGCCCCTAAAACTAGAACCCCTGACACTGGATATTAAAAATTTTGGAAGAGGCTGTCTTATTCAACATAACTATGCACAACAATAATACAACTGTACCAACATTTTGACTGCTTGATGTCCAGGAGTTAAGAAAAAGATTTTTAGAGATTGCACTAGTTTGAGAGGTTTTGGTCCCACCCTTCAGGGGACAGGGACCATGAAATTCACAATTTTTGTTCCTCTTCACCCATAGATGCTATATGCCAAAATTGATTGAAATTGGTTCAGTGGTTTTAGAAAAGATGCTGAAAATGTTTAAATGTTAACGCACGACGAACGACGACGGACGAAAACATATCCATGTAGCAATAGGTCACCCGAGTTTACGCAGGTGACCTAACAAGAGGCCCAAGGGCCTTGAATCGCTCTTCTGAACCTATCACTTCTATTTGAAGCCTCTAACCCTAAGTATCCTAACACCCAAGTTGCATTAACTGACAAAGTTTGATGATTCTTAGCCAATTAGGACTGAAGATATTTTAATAAAGCTATAAAAAAAAACCGTAAGTAGGTCACGGTGACCGACTTTAAAAATGTTGTTTTCTAAGAACTCAATATGCATTAATAGAAAAGATTGAAGATTCTAAGCCAATAAGTATTTGAGATATTCAAAAGTAGGTCACCTTGACCTACTTTTTGGTCTACATTCGTGGAAAACCCAAAATGCATCAACTGACAAAGTTTGATTATTCTTAGTCAATAAGTTCTAGAGATACTTCAATATACCCATAAAAAGTCAAAAGTAGGTCACTGTGACCTGATTTCTAGTAGACGATTTTCGAAATCCAAGATACATCAACTGACAAAGTTTGATGATTCTTAGCCATAGTACCTAAGATATTCAAATGTAGGTAACCATGACCTACTTTGTAGTCAATATTTTCTAAAAACCAAAGATACCCCAACTGACAAAATTCACAGTGCTGCGTTCACCGTTCACCGTCCGCTCTTCGTTCCGTTTACTTTGCGTTCACCTGGTGTTCACCGTTCAGTCTTCATTGTCATTCGGAACTCCGAAGTGAAAGGATTTATGTTTTTGATGGCAAGGATTTACACGTTTTTTAATTAAATATATCTGTAACTTAGATATCGTGTTTGAAGAATAAATATTCATTGCAAAAATTATCTATGATATTTATATTTCTATAATAATAACCCAACTGTTACTTTATTCATGAAATTTCCCTGTAAAATAATACATAAAGTACCTAGTACATGTATGTATAACGATGCTAAAATATTAAATTTAAAAAAGGGCAATGTACAAATGTTTCACCCACGGCGACAATTTGTTGTATTGTTAAACACAACAAATCGTAAATGGATGTATAATAATTAATTCAAGTCTTTTACAAGACAAGAATACACAAAAAAATTATTTCTACAGTAACACGGATTTAAAACTACACGTGGGTCTGAGAGTACTGCATTCAGTTAATTAAATATCTTTAAAGCTAATAAATTGATAGAGTGATTTTAAATTTTAGAAAAGACCAGCTGTTTAAAATCATCTCTGAGAATTAAAATTCTTTCCTCCACCGTACCTAAATATATGTTTGCCATTCAGTATAATTAAAGCACCCCCCCCCCGGTGCCTTTTCTCCCGAAATAGAATTCTTAGTGTGTATTTTCAGTATATTTTAATTAATATTTAATGTGTAATGTAGCACAAGAAAATCAGTCTTAAAACAAATATCAAACAGTGTTATTAAACGATAGTATTTCAAAATACACATGTGCCGACAGTGGTATTTTAACAATAGTATTTCAAAATATACATGTGCCGACAGTGGTTTTTAAATTGGCAGGGAATATGTTTTAACATTCAATTTCAAACTTCAATCCTTCCAAGTATATATTCCCATTATTTATTTTTTTTCCTACAGGAATGCAAAAATCAGATCTAGAAATGATAGGGGAAAATATTAAAACTTCTTGAAATACTAAGTGGCTCTCTGCCTTCGGCATGTTCTGTGAAACGCGATTTCCACACCTCCACTGTGTCGAATTATTTTGATTGACTGTACAAGCACGTGCAGCACATCCTGTGAACTGTGTGAACTTGATGAAGGAAAATAAAAGCCGATGATTACTGTCAAATGGATTTTTAATACCTTTACTGCTTGGAATATTTAGGAAAAAATAATAACAATTTTTATTTGATAAAACATATATCTGAGAATCAGAGGGTTCTCTCTCTCTCTCTCTCTCTCTCTCTCTCTCTCTCTCTCTCTCATTTCTATTCAATAAAAATTATGACAACACAGTACTTGTTTATTTTTGAAAATTTAATCTACACATGTATTACAAATAATTTGAATGCCTCTTTTCAACATCTTGACCGAGTATAATCAAGGCCGGGATATGTCTACAGATACATGAAGAAGTTAGCGAAAATAATCATAGTAAAAGAATACAAAAGGTACATAAATATTGAATATTTTGCAGTAGAATTTAAAAATACGAGTGTTTTTATGCAATACGATAACAGTCAGTAAACAGATATGTGAATTTTAAAAAAATCCGTTATTTTACTCAGAATCGCCGTGGCACTTAAATACATTTATGGTTGTTTCAACCGGGTACAATGTAATTAATTTATTCTATAAGCAGTAGTTTTATCTTCTAAAGTCCATATTATTTTATTAGCGAAAAGAATAAGCATATTTATTATAAATAGATTAATTTTATATTTTAACTACACGCATTCGGTAACAAATACACATGTTTTACGGCAATTAAAATCGTGTTATAAAATATCGATTTAAAAAATCATAGGTATACATGTATATATGCAGAAAAAAAAATGTTTTTATCATTTCGTTAATTATTAATTCATTAATTTATTTATTTATTTATTTTATTTATTTATCTATTGTTTATTTAGATTAAAGCACCTGAAATTAGAATTCCACATTAATTTCAATGCAAGGAAAAGAATAAGCATAATTATTAACTATATAAGATTAATTCATTTTTTTCTAACTACACGCGCTACACGTTTGACGGCTCCGATCAAAATCATGATATTAAAATATCGATTCATACGTATGTGCAGAATTTTATTTTTACCAGCGTTCGCAATTTATTTATCACCGTTTCTCTGCGTTCGTATCACGGTTTATTTATATTTATTTATGACATTTGAATTATAGAATAAAAGAATAATTTTAATGTAGGGCACCGTGACCTAAGGCATTCCGAATCGTTCATCCAAAACCGATGCATCAACTGACTTTGATGATTTTAAGCCAATAAGTACAGGAGATACTTAAATAAAGCCATAAACATTTCAAAAGTAGCGTCACCGTGACCTACTTTCGCTCTGGGTTCCGTTCACCGTTCGTTCAGCGTTTGCATCAACTCACAAAGTTTGATGATTCTAAGCCAATAAATACCTAAGATACTTAAATATAGACATAAAATTTGTCATAGTATATCATGACCTGACTTTGCGTAGTCATCATGCAGTGCCGATTTACGCAAACGGGGGTCAGCGTTGTTGATTCCGTTAGGTCAAAATTAATGGTCGTCAAAACGTTTGATTTTACTCTGGTTGAATTATTTGTCAGAAAAAATATATACAAGTGAAATAACAAATCCTTAATCATGTTTTGCAGTCTCCTTGTTTTTGTTTTAGCAGGTTAGTCAGTCTAGAAAATAGTTTCAAATAGTGCTACACAAAATTTTAAGTCTCTCGCTGCTCCGCCTTGACGTCAAACTCCATATTTTGTCGTTATCAGAATTCTTTATAGCGCATAGTTTTTTAAAGGGTCTCAAATATGGTTTTAAAATATTTCTGATCAGAATTCTAACAAACTTATACAAATTGCAGTCAAAATAAAATTGAAAAAAATATGAACACAAACTGAATTATTTTCGCCCTTATTATGAGTCCAATGGGGATTTTAACGATCGTGTTACAGACAACATGATGTGAAGTCCTACGATGCATCAACTTAGAAGATTTGATGATCCTAGTCCTTATAGTAAGCAAAGTATAAACGTTTTTATTAATTGTAAATTAAGGTCAACTTTAAAGTGACCTTGAGACCACGCCCTTTGCCCCACGGTCATGCCTTGAACAATTTTTGATCTTCAACATATCCTGATACTTGTATGAAAGTTTGGTGCTTCTGGAGAACAGATTTTTTAGTATTTTTGGTTTTGTTTTCCTGATTATCTCCCCTTGTTTAAGGGTCCAAACCCTTAATTTAGTACAAATGGTAGCCCTTGGGCCAAGGATACCCTGTGACAAATTTGACACTGATCGATAGGCCAAGGGGTTCTTGAATTATGGCCCTTATTCTAACAAGTTAACGCACACCGCACAAATGGCCAGAGCATTAGCTCTTTGAGCCTTTGGCTCAGAAGAGCTAAAAATCATATTGTAAGAGGAATTCATTCTTAAATAGGAAGAGCATCATCGTGACATTTTTCTGCATGAATCTCCTGGAGTCAGGCAAAAGCCTTGAAGGAAAATGTGCTTGGGGGCCTTTAGAACATCTTTAAGAGATTGTTCATATGTAGAAGAAAATGAGCCAACTCTAAACTTTAGAAAAAAATAAACTTGTTTTAAAATCTGTATTTTCATTTATAGCGAATACCTCATTTGGTACTTACTATTTTGCTTATGACTGCGTTTTCAATCGACAAAATGCACATTTTTATGTTAAAAACAAAACATTTTTACAATTTAATATTCATATTAGATATTCGAAAATACAATTTTGGGTTAAAACTCCCTTGGCACCCTCGTTTCTCTGGTTTTCTAAAGAAGTAGGCTCATTTGGGCCGCCAAGGAAACTTGATAAGTTTAAAAATCCGTTTATAACAATAACTTTTCATACCCCCAAATTGTTGAAATATTGTCGAAAAATATCGAAAATCGGAAAAAATTAATAATTTATAAATTATAAATATAACATGTTTTTCATGAACTTACAGTTGGTCAGCTGGTCAATTCATTTACCCACCACAAAAGATATACAGTTTGATTTTAATATGAATTATATTGGGGGGGGGAAAAAACTGTATTTGTATTTAAAAAATATGAATTTTTTTAGGTTTTTCCAAGGAAGCTGTTCTGATAAGAAGTAAAATGCTACAGGACATAGGTTTTCCACAAAAAAATAATGTTCTTGTAAGTTTTTTTTTATTTTTCTATGTTCAAAAATTGAATATCAATGGTTAATATGATGACAGTGGTCCTAAAATAAACAATACACAATTGAAAGTGAAAGTCATAAAAATAAATGTAAACAAGTACAATAATACCTCTTACATTTTAAATATTAGGAAAAAGTAATGTTCATTTCATTTAGAAATATTTATGACAGTCAAATTTTTTTACACCTATCATACAGCATATCATCTAAACAAGAAATAAATATGCAGTATAAATAATAAGTAATAAAAATGTAACAGTTCACAAACCTAAAAAAAAATATGGCTTCCGGTCACTGTGACATCATCGCACAAGCAGACTAGGACTGTTCACTATAAATACAATCAGGTCTTACTACTCAGTTCATACAAACTATACATACATGTACTTGAAAAAGGAACCACTATTATAATAAAAATGTTTTGCATTGAACAATTTTTTAAAAATCATATATAGCATCAGGGCATCTATTATTTTTAACCTATAAACACACCTATAAACAAATGACTAGATGGTAACATTAAGACATCATTTCTGACTAGTAGTAAAAACTTTCAATCGGGAAATTACACAGTTGCATATTTCACAAAAATATAGAATAATCATTCACTTGTGGCATAAGTACCTTGTCTAATATGAATGTAAGACAAAAATATCATTACTCACATATATCAGACAAAAAGGCGTGACACATGTCTTCACTGGTCAACATCTACTGTGAAAATACCGCCAAAAGATGGCCTACTGTAAATCGGTAAATTGACCAATCAGTGGACAGATTCACAAGTGTAAAAAATAAATTATAGAAATTACTTACAGCCAAATACTAACGTTATTTCAGTTATTCAAAAAGGATATAAACATAAAAAAATTTTTTCCTTCTCATAATTTGTAAACTTTATAAAAAAAACCAGAAGTCTCTGTCGAGACTGTAGCTCTACTGGTTTATACTTAAAACAAATGAAGAGAAAAGTAGCAGTTGGGACTTGAGACTTTAAATCAGCAATAAATAGAAAAATGATCCTTGCCACTCATCAAAATAAAAACCAATGCACAGAATTATGTATCTTAGTATAGTCTACTTGTGTGCCAAGTTATACTGAAATCAGACCAAAACTGCAGGAGGAGTAGCATTTTGAAAGAATTTCACAGAAATTTCTATTTTTAGTAACCATGGCAACATTGTTCATTGAAATCAAAAACCGATGCACAGAATTATGTATCTTAGTGTAGTCTACTTGTATGCCAAGTTATATCATATCAGACCAAAACTGTAGGAGGAGTAGCATTTTGAAAGAATTTCACAGAAATTTCTATTTTTGTAACCACGGCAACATCGTTTATCGAAATCAAAAACCGATGCACAGAATTATGTATCTTAGTGTAGTCTACTTGTGTGCCAAGTTATACTGATATCGGACCAAAACTGTTGGAGGAGTAGCATTTTGAAAGAATTTCAAAGAAATTTCTATTTTTAGTAACCACGGCAACACCGTTTATCGAAATCAAAAACCGTTGCACAGAATTATGTATCTTAGTGTAGTCTACTTGTGTGCCAAGCTATACTGAAATCGGCCCAAAACTGTAGGAGGAGTAGCATTTTGAAAGAATTTCAAAGAAATTTCTATTTTTAGTAACCAGGGCAACACCGTTCATCGAAATCAAAAACCGATGCACAGAATTATGTATCTTAGTGTAGTCTACTTTTGTCCAAGTTATTGAAATCAGACCAAAACTGTAGGAGGAGTAGCATTTTGAAAGAATTTCACAAAAATTTTCTATTTTTAGTAACCACAGCAACACCGTTCATCGAAATCAAAAACCGATGCACAAAATTATGTATCTTAGTGTAGTCTACTTGTGTGCCAAGTTATATTGAAATCGGACCAAAACTGTAGGAGGAGTAGCATTTTGAAAAATTGTTTACAGACAGACAGACAGACAGACGGACAGACAGAAGACGGACGGACGACGGACGCATTACTATCGCATAAGCTCTTCTGGCTTTTGACCAGTAGAGCTAAAAATCAATCTGAATCTTGGACCCGATGCAAAATCTACTTCGCCCTTTTAAACAGGTTAATATACTAATATATATGCTCGTTCAAAGTAGATAATTTCAATATAAAAGTTAATTTAAATGCGATTCAACAGTTTCTTTAGATTTGCTGAATTTCATTTTGTTATAAATATGATATTTTCTATATGTAAAAAAAAAGAAGGCACGAGCCTTGTTTAGATTATGAAGAACTTTAAGCTCTGTATCTCGTTTGTTAATCAACAAATGATGTTCAAATTTTTGCTAATCATTAGATGAGGCCTTGGTAGGAATAGTAAACATTAAAATTGGTTTTAAAAATTCAGTGGAAACTGTGTGCACGCCCCTTTAAGAATAAAACTGATGAAAAAAATGTAAACAGGTAAATTTGTGGGACAGAACAGCTACATGTACAATCCGTATTTGTTTAACTCCTGTGCTCGGCAGTTGTCGGTATGCATGGCACTTGTCGCTTCATTCTGTGGATGACCAATGGACCAGGCCCTAGCTCCAAACGTTCCCCGAGCCAAAAATTACCATCCAACTACCTATTAGACCTAAATATAGGAACTAAGATGATCCTAAGTTTTTATTACCTAGAGGGCTTTGACAGCGAAGGCTACAATCAATATTGAAATTTGTCCGAAAGCACAGTCCAAAAAAATAATAATTAAGAGTCAAAATCAGCAAGCATCGAGCATTTAGTTAAAAAA
>NW_026929241.1:0-38046 GCF_032062105.1 Saccostrea cuccullata | reverse complement strand
GAAGTATACAACAGCATCACACTAATGTTAGGGGTTTAAAAACGTATATAAAAGGGGGCTGAATTGGTGACAAATTTGTGATTGTTATGTGAATTGTAGAGAAGGAAAATTTAATATTATATGTAAAGTCAAGGTTAAGTTTATAAATTGGAAAAAATCACACTGGAGTAAATTTGACTGCATGGGACAATCTATCCACAATTTGAGGAGAAGCAATTATTAATGTGACAAAATGTAGAGGAGGCTGGGACAAAAAATGTTTTATAGTACGAGATTTTATAAACATGGTAAATAATCAGCAGACATTATTTTTTGACACAAAGCTGTGATTTACTGTATCTGGGGTGATGTCAACCATTGGTGATTACTTTAGTAAGTATAATGATTTCCACACTCTGGCTGGTTTTACATCAGAAACACCATATTGATTATGTATCTATCTAGAAAAATGACAAGGAGTTTATAATGTGATCACATAGTGCTGGGGAAATAAGACTTGTAGATTCATAAGGATCACTAGAGGGAGGCAGCTCTATAGAGAAAATGGGGGTCAGAGTGAGAGAGGGGTGGAAGTGAGAGAGAGAGATGGAGAAATACAGGGTGGTATTGAAAGGGGGAGAGGGAGAAGATGGAGATAAGATCCAGAAACAAAAATTGTGTGTTCTATTCAGACACTCAGAAAATAATACACAGATGTGTACAATTATGTTGGTAAATTTTTAAAAAAAAGTTGGCTGCCATCTAATCTGGGGAAATTTGATGACAGAACAATCACTTTATACACACATGCAGGAAAGTGCAGGTCTGATAATGTTAAACATATGTTGTGAAAGTTAATATTAGAGATTGTGAGAATTCTATGAAAATATAGCAAACTATAAAAATAAGAGGTCAAAAAATAGGCAGAAAATGCTGTAATTATGTTACATTAGTAATCAATCAGGGAGGAAATTAGCCCATTAATTAAAATTTACACAATCATCCAATTGAGCATAGTACAAAAGTACTGTAATGGAAGCACAGAACTCAGTCATTAGCGTAAAACAACGATATGCCTCCAAAAATAATCTTTCATTTTTCAAAACATACATTCCTAGGGAAAAAAATGCAGATTTATAGAAGTATAAGATCAAAATACAGATACAAACTTCAAGGCTTTTGACCTCAAACTTAATTTCCATTCAATTATTAAATTGACCAGTAAGGTAGATACACAATGTATCACTTGAGAATAGATTACTCTAACTAAAGTCTCATGTGCCTGAGTGGAGAGTGTTTATATACATTGAAACTTATAAACAATTGGTAGAAATAATTTTAGAAAGTGTATACATTGAGACATGTTATCTCACACTAATATCACGGAGAGTGGTGGGTATTTATACGTAATGACGGGGTTTAGAAGGCTAATTATTTAAATGGACATTCCATGCACTCCACTTTTCCTATAATTTTGTATGGTGCTTTGTAGTTGACTAAAAGTATGTAGTTCTGTGTGAAAAAGTTAAGTAGGCTTGTCTTAATAATTACAATGGAATACACATATGGTATGTAGAAAAATAATAATCTGAATCCTGCTAGTTATATCAAATGTAGTTTTATGGGGGAAAACAAACCTTTGAAATTATCTGTACGTGCTGTTGATAATTGCAAAGCTGTAATGTATAATTAAAATTTAAGTGCATTTTTTTTAACATGCTTAATGGAAATATTTGAAATGCATTTATTGAAAAGAAAGTAGAGTTGACATTAATACTGAAGTAGGTGAACTTTTGATTGAATTTTATTTTACTTTCACAGAATTTACTTCTATGTTTTAAAAGATGATTGTCATAAGTATTATAATTTTCCTTTGCTAATTCTATGATCCACATCCCTAATTTTAATCTTTTGATCCACCACTTTATTTTCACTTAGATCCACTCCTTTATTTCTATTTTCACCAGATGCCAGTAACCGGCTTCAGAGCTCTGTCTCGCGTCTCCTAGACATGATTGAGGACACCACGCACCAGCTGTATGACACAAAGCGGACCCAACACGAACTGGTCACCACGGTGTCGTCAGGGCAACAGGAGTCGCTGTCCATCTCCACGCGGTGTGACGAACTGGAAGAGAGGCTGCGGGAAGAAGTGGAGGCCAAGGAATACCTAGCTATGGAGCTACACAAGGCAGAAGGTAGGGGTGTCTGCTTTAAGGGTGTCTGTCTAAAGCAAAAATGAAAGGTAAAATGACCATGACAGGGCTTAAAGTTCTCAACAGGTCACACATAGAAAGATGTCAAACATGGCTGCCGATTGTTCTTCTCACGTATATACACACACATGCAAATTTGAACAAGACAAGATGGAATAGAAAAGGTATTTCTATGCCTCACACCAGTGAGGTTCACAAGTACAAATTTTCTTAAAAATTGCCAAAGACTACTATAAATGTATTCAAGGCAAACAATGACAGTTAAAAAATCTGCATAATTTCCCACCCACTGATTGAACAGGAATTGTGATTCAATCTACGCAATTATGACCCCGCTGAAAAAAAGGTATCTTTACAGTAAATGATCATTCTCTTGACAATGGTAGCATATAAAGGAACACCACAGATATGATATCAGTGAAATAATGTGTATAATTTGAAAGTGCCTGTGTTTGCTATAGGTTTAATAGAGGGCTACAGCACAGAACGAGATCAGCGAGAACAACAAGTCAGGGACCTGGAGGAGAAAACGGAAGCCCTGGTGCTGGAATTAGAGACGACTAAAAATAGACTCCTGGACCTGGAAGCGTCGCATCACGAGGCGACGTCGCTACGCAGCGAGATGCAGCGACAGAGAGAACTACTCAACGATAGCGTCGGAGATCAGGCTCAAGGTTTCCATGACAACCGCCCTTATTACTTGGTTCCTTTGGTTCCACTAGGTGTCGCTGTAGGCTGGTACTTCCTCAGGGAGTGGTTATTGTAGGCAGACTCAGGGAGGGGTTATTGTAGGCTAGTATTTCTTCAGGGAGATGTCATTGTTTTGGTAAGAAGTTGATATAAAGTTTTATGCAGCTGATAGATTATAAAGCCTTTAATGGAAAATGCTCAGCTTTAAAGAAAAGTTTTCATTACAATACTGTACCGATGGAAAGGGAGTAGTAGATGTAGAGAAAGAATAGAAGAGAGAGGAGGGAGAAGTCATTGTGAGAATGTTATTTTCCAAAAAATCCTCACTTGGAATAGGAGGATTAAAGTAATGTAAACAGGAAGAGATAATTGACTGCTCCCTATTTAGAATATATATTACTGAAATCCATGGACATTTATTATGAAGTATTATATTAGCATGAAATATATTTATATTCATATATTATTTGATCTCATTTTCCAGTAGTTGCATGTGAAGTGCTACATGTATGAATGGTACATTGAGACTTTTGGGGGGTGTTGATTGCATTTTTGATATGGCTATTACAATATTATTAGTACATGTATACACTATGCCGTTAGAGCCAATTCTTTTTAAAGGAAGGGGGGGGGGTGGGAGGGGAGGGGGGCTTGATTAGTATAAATCATTTCTCTTCATATCACTATTCATTTAACCAGGGATTTATGTTTTCACAAATTCTATAGTGTTCATGAAATGCATGTGAAAAAGATTTTTCAAAGAAAAAATCACAAAAGTTAAATTGATATAAATTATATTTTTATCTGCATGAGAGAGGGTTCAGTGAGAGAGTAAGAGAGAGATACAAGTTTATTATGTACAAACTTTGTATGAGGTGATAAACTGGTCTATTCCAGAGGCAATATTAGAGTTTTTATACATTGTTTAATATTATTTGTATGGTTAAAGAAAAATAAGATGACAGAGCTTGTACAGCCTAGTTGTCCTTTTACTTTCGTTTTTTTTTTTCTCAAAAAAGGACAATGAAACCTGTACAGAATGCTGTGATGTTAAAGGGACATAACTGCAGATAATGATTGTGTTTTTTGGATTATATAAATTTAAATATTTTTCTATGGTTAATCTGTCCACAGTTTGAATGAAGGTTTCTACATCCCCACTCCCCCAAAATGTATTATTCTCAATTTCCCCAAAACATTTTGCACTTGTGTAGAGAGTAAGTATAAGTTAAGGTTAAGGACAAATGCAACGCACCTCACCTACTGATAATTTTTTCAAGATATTCTAAATTTAATCTTACAATATCATTACATGTTCTTAGACAAAAAATCAGCATGCATTACCAGAGATTTTTGAAAGAAATAAAATTATGAACATTTTTACATTACTCGAAGAACAGTATAAATTTATGTACAAAATTTACAAAACACAAATTCCAGAATTTTTTTCATCCAAAAATGTTTTAGAAGAGGTGTACAAATCCATATATAGACATTAAAAGTATTGCACACGGGTCCATCATTTAAACTGGAAATCTTCAATTTCAGGGAAAAACCCAATAAAGTCCAATTGCATATGACCTTAAGAAAGAGCTGTATTGTCTCTGTCTGTCTGTCTGTCATTGTACATTACAAATAGTTTTGATTGTTAAGGTCCCAGTATGTATCACACACTCTGAGGAATCGCTCTCTATTAATATTGTCTGTCTGTCTGTCTGTAATGGCACAGTTAAAGTAACCCCTCTCTGTTTTAAATTAAAGTTATGGTGGATTAATTTGGCTTTCTATTTGAGATCTGCTCCAGTATTATCTTCCTTAATGATTATTAAATTCATAATGCTGTTTAAAGGTCTATTTCTACATGTTTTCAATTCTTTGTTAATTATTGATTAAGTCTGTTTAATTAATAGGTTTAGGCGACATGAAATGTGCACGTTTGTGTGCACCAATTTTAATTAATCCTGTGCAGTATTAGGAATAGCTGTTGCCCATGGGTCAAATTAAACTCTTTAAACTTGTAATCCTTAAATGATTAATTTTGTGTTTTAAAATTGATTATTATACTCTAATGATTTTTTTTGTTTATCATTTTTGATGTGTTAGAAGGGAGGTATATTTTTTTTCTCTGTGTTTAATTTTTTGGACGGAGTGGAATTTTGGAATCTCTATATTGTTTTGATTTTGTTATTGTTATTATTGATATGGGAATGTAAATAAAAACTGGGAAATAAAATCACCAGATTTTTCTGCATTTTATAAGGTGCATTTAGTATGATTTAAAAAAAACAGAGGTCTTGACTTAAAAAATTGCAAAACATTTTTTTTGTGAACAAATGGATTAATAATGGAGGAAAAGTGGATTTCAGAAAATAGGATGATTTTGTGGTACGTAAATTTTTCCTGGCAGATTTTTTTTTAATTTTTGTGATCCTTTCTTGTTTTGGTTTGTCTATAGATAATGTAAAATTATCTCTTGATATTTCTGTTTCGAATGTAGAAACTTCTTTCAAACTGTGGACATCAATTTTTTCTGATATAGGTATAGGAACAATACCTGGGGAGTAGTCATTAAGGTATTTCTCAGGGAGCATACATTAGGCTGTATGTGAAGGCAGTTTCTTTGGAAATGTTTAAATAAATTGGTCATATTAAAAAAAAAATGCTACAAGAGGAAAGAAATTATGAAAACTACTTTAAAGCCTATGAAATGTTTCAAAATCTTTAAAAATTTGAAAGTATTTTCAGTTTATTTAAAAAATATGTTTTCAAAGGAGTTGCCTTTTGTGGGATTTTGAACTAATTAATTTTTTTTTGAGGTATGTTATGCAGACGTCCCTGTTGGTGCATGCAGCGGGAAGAGGGTGAATTGTCTCCCTTTATCGATGTTTATTAATCAGAGATCATTGCACTGCTATATGTATTATCTTAACATTTTACCCCAGATTAAGACAGTTAAATATAGAGTCCTCTTTATAAGCTCACACTGAATATTTGCTTGACCAGAATTACTTGAATGGTTGATGAATTTTTTATGTTTTTTTTTGTTTATCCATTATAAAAATGTGTAACCATAGCGACACGGGAACCATGGAACCAAATGACAAGGGCAATAACTCTTTTTACTAATCTATTATTATAATCATTATATGATTTATTTAATATGCAATTTTCTGTATAATTATGATATTTGTATTTATATTTATTTATTTTGACCTTTTAACCTTTACCAATGTAGAGGGGAAAGGGATACGTTCTGCATGGCTGAATGCGTTGAGCGGTTAACGTTTTCTGTCAAAATTCCCTTTTTGATATAAAAGATGTTTCAAAAATCTGAACAGTAAAAGACAGCCTTTACAGTACTGCTCAAAATTTGTTACCTTTCTTTGTCCGGAATATAATGAATTATATCATATTGGTCAAAAACCCCCAAGCAAAATGAGATATGGGAAAAATGTAAAATTTAAAAGTGAAAATAGAAGATTTGTTTCTTTTTCTTTAAAAAAAAGTTACCATATGATTTCAATTAACAAACAAAATTGTAAAAAAAAAATCATTTCATATTATAAGGACAATTTTTATAGTCCCAAATGAGTTGAGAAATCTTCAACATTTGAAGAAGTCTGTTTTCCATTGCATGATGAAATGTCATATTCCACCGTGCTGCTTTTGTATTCAACACCTGCATGTTTTCCTGTCACAAATAAATTCCTAATTAAGAGGGCTTCATGATTTAACACACACTCCCCCCCCCCCAAACCAAAAAAAAATCCAGGGTCCCAGCCAAGGGAAAGATAATAAAATGAAAAATAAAATTTGTTTGTTAATAGAGCACAACTTCAAAGTAAATAGAACAGTCTTGATGTATTACTCTGTTTTATTTTGGAGATTTTCATGTAAACAAAAACCCATGAAGCCCTCTTAAGTCTCTGTAACAAATCCTACCATGTACAGTGAAACAAGCTTATACTTCTAGCAAGTGTCAGGGTTGTGAGAGTCTACTTTGTCAAAAGTGAAATTTGTTACATTACATGTTTGGTATATAATTTTTGGCAAGGGAAATGAAAATCATTTTACTATAAAAGTCAATTCATACCATTTTTTTTTTTTGTTATAAGCCTGTTTTACTGTATCATATCTCACCCGAAAGCAATTTCAAATTTTACAAAATCTCCATATGAACATCTTTGATATGTGTATACTGTTAATTTTAAAAGTTTATGCAAATTCAGAGTGTTTTGAGAAATTCCAACTAATCTTAATGAGTATAACTTCAGCTGAAGAAAAAAAAAAATATTTGAAATTGCTCCAGTTAATAATCAATTAAAAAATAAAGGCTTCTAAAGAAACAGCACAATGCAATAACATACTAATGCAGGTTTTGGTATTAATATTGACCCAATTCCCCTTTGACTTATAAAAATACTTGCTTGACATTGAATATCTTTTATTGTGCTTCATAGTAATTATGAATTCTTTAATGGCAAATACTAGTATCATTCTGGCCGATAAAATATATAATTTTTCTGTTTGACTTATTTAATCTATGCATGGCTACATCTGCCATTTTGTATACAAACAGTTACCATGGGAACCGTTGGAGCGCCATCTAGTGACCAAGGTTGGTTATCATGAGTTGTAGATTCTTAGTGCATTATGTTGACTAAATAAAAATGAAACTGTGTCTTGACTTAACAGGTAGATAGACAGGGCCATCAAGCTCTCTTCTAAGAATCTGATAAATCATAGGTACTCCCCATGTAAATCTGTCATTGACGAAATATATACCCCATCTATACTATAAAATCATTTTATAGTATAGAGGGGGTAGACCTATATATATACTTATATTTTGTCATTTACAGATTTACACGGGGAGCGCCTATGTGTCTGAGTATGTGATATATGGATCAATCCTTCTAAACTAGGACACCCCCCCTCCCCGAATAGGATCAATATATATACGGTATTGTTACACCTCTTTCCAATATCATAGTTATTAGCCCCTTCACGGTAACTGCAGTACTACTCTTTTGCAGGGCAAAAAATTAACGTTTGGCGAAGTTTTTGTTGAGTGATAATTAAATGACATATATATTTAACAATTACTTTTAGGTCATATTTCACCAAACTATATCATTTTGCCCTGCAAAAGAGCGAGCAGTACCTAAGTTACCATGAAAGTCATATAGATAAATTAAATGTTAATCATGGTAATTATCATCTGATTATAAAAGTTTTCAGTATCACTCACCATGTTGACTGTACATAGTGCATAGCGTGATATTATCAAGGAAAATGGAAAGTCCCCAATAAGAGAGATTCCTCTATCAATGACATCTTCTTTTGAGCTAGTGCATATTAACCGACTCCTAGTATTCAGTAAGCACAGTCACTTATGCACAGTACGTGATTATCATACAGGCAAAAAATTGACAGCTGACAGTTACTGGGTGCGTTCACAGTTCTACCATTAGTACCAACTTTCAATATACCATTGGTACAATAATTTGACAATGGTACCAACTGTACCAATAAACCCTGAACGGGTATTGGCATACAAATGCAACAATTTTACCAATGTTACCAATGGGAGTCCAATGGAGACGTTGGTAATACTGAATTATAGATTTCTTTGTCTTTTAAGTTATTGGCACATGCCAGAATCGCAAGAAAATCATAGCAGACTCATATTCGACAAACAAACCACATTAGGATCACACTTCTTTAGTTGCCATATCTTTGAGTTTTATATAATCCATTTAATGGATCATGTCTAAATCATACTTCAAAATCATGAATATAAGTGTTTGATATGATTTTTAAGTGATTTTGACATGATTTGTTAAAAAGGATTTGAGGAAAAATCGTTTATATCATTGTAAATCCGGGATCCCAGTATTTCTAGCTTGTTGCCATGTTGATAACTAGCTGTGACGTCATTTACCAACACTAACCACACTCTAGACTGTCTGCAGAAAAATCTACCATTGGCAAAAAACATTGGTACCAGTGGCATGCCAATGGTAATTAATTTTACCAACGGCAACTTTTGTCTACCAACGGCAGAACTGTGAACGCACCTACTGTTAGACATAATAGCATAATGGTGGTCATTCGTGGATAAAAAATATACTATACTCTTTAAAACTTTTAATACAAAGTTATACTAGTTTTACTTACTTCATATGATTGTTTTAAGAACTGCTGGAAAACTAAGAAAAGTGAAATTTAGAATATTTCTAAGAACTCAAGATTTTCCATGTTAATCCTGGTTGTCATCCCGATCCCGATAAGTTTATGACGGTAGCGGTAACCAGACAGTTCGACCTAGCGACAGTTCATTCCCCCTTTTTTTCTTTTAATGTGTCTTCCAACGAGCATACTGTCAGTAGGCTCATAGTCAATAAATGAATGACAGTATAGCATAAAAAATCCTATATTTTATATTCGATAAGAAAAAATTATCGTGTATTATTTTCAGTTTCTTTTTTTTTTCTTTTTTTTTTGGCATGATATTTAAGGTCTTCCGTTTCCAACGGAAGACCTTTTACTGATTCTGATGATTAAGATTATTCTTATTAAGGTCTTCCGTTTCCAACGGAAGACCTTCTACTGATTCTGTTGGTAAAGATTATTAAGGTCTTCCGTTTCCAACGGAAGACCTTCTACTGATTCTGATGATTAAGATTATTCTTATTATTCTTTTTTTTTTCCTTTTCCTAGACGCCAAATTTGAGGCCTCATATTTCACTCATTTCCCGATGGATTTTGCTCAAATTTTCAGACTTGATAGACGTTACTAAACTCTATCAGAATGTTGTCTAAAATTTCAAAAAGTCACTTCCGGTTTTGAGTTATTTCCCTTTAAACGAAAATTTATAGGCTTTCGTTTCCAGACAAAGGCTCAGAGACGGCTAAAGCTGGAGCAGAAATTTTACTGATTTTAGATAATACAAGGATTGAAGTTGTGCATGGCGGTTTTTGTTTTTCGATTTCTCTATTCAAAATGGTGCTATCTAGGGGTCAAAAATTAGAACGCCTAAAAGAACGAAAATTTACACATATTTTGCTTTTTATCTTCTAAACTAAAAATATTTTGTTAAAACATATAGAACAAAATTTGTGCAGAATTACAAGATCTTTCAAATGATATCTCGAAAAAAAGGCTGACCCCTAAATTAAGGGATCTAGAGGGGCCAAAAGTTTTTTCCAGATATCTCAAAAAGTATTGAGAATTTGCAATACATCCAAGAAGCAAAGTTGTTCAAAATGTCAAGCTTAATCTATTGAAGTCGTCAAAATGCGTCCGGCGACGTCACTTCCGGTCAAACCGAAAGTAGTCAGAAAATGCATATTTTTGCTGTTCTTGACAAGTTTTTGGGTAACATATATCACAAGAAGCACAAAACTTAATTTTCTGTCCATCGACATCACTTCCGGTCAAACCGGAAGTAGCCAAAAATAGCTTATTATTTAAGGTTTTGATGCAAAATTGAAATTATAAAGTGACTGGAGACGACTAAGCTCATTGCTTTCTTTTTGCTGACGTCACTTCCAGTCAAAACAGGACGGAAGACCTTCTCGTTGCTTTGCAACGAGCTTTGCTCTAGTTATTCTTTTTTTCTTCTGCTTCCTAGACCGCAAATTTGAGGCCTCATATCTCGCTCATTTCTCAACGGATTTCGCTCAAATTTTCAGACGTTATAGACGTTAATAAACTCTATCAGAATAATGTCTAAAATTTCAAAAAGCCACTTCCAGTTTTGAGTTATTTCCCTTTAAAGGAAAATTTATAGGCTTTCGTTTCCAGACAAAGTCTCAGAGACAGCTAAAGCTGGAGCAGAAATTCTACTGATTTTAGATAATAGAGGAATTGAAGTTGTGCACATCGGTTTTTGTTTTTCGATTTCTGTATTCAAAATGGCGCTATATAGGGGTCAAAAATTAGAACGCTTAAAAGAACCAAAAATTACTCACATTTTTCTTTTTATCTTCTAAACTAAAAATATTTTGTTAAAATATATAGAACATAATTTGTGCAGAATTAGAAGATCTTTCAAATGATATGTCGAAAAAAGGGCTGACCCCTAAATTAAGGGACCTAGAGGGGCCAAAAGTTTTTTCCAGATATCTCAAAAAGTATTGAGAATTTGTTATGCATCAAAGAAGGAAAGTTGTTCAAAATATCAAGGTTTATCTAATGGGGTCGTCAAAATACGTCCAGCGACGTCACTTCCGGTCGAACCGGAAGTATTCAGAAAATGCATATTTTTGCCGTTTTTGACAGGTTTTTGAGTAACATGTCTCACTAGAAGCTTAAATATTAATTTTCCGTCCATCGTCGTCACTTCCGGTCAAACCGGAAGTACCAAAGAATGGCTTAATTTTGCTATACTTAACATAGATTTGGAGGATTAACCCATTTTTGGACTTCATTACTCTTTTTTTAAAATGAAAGTTACTTCCGGTCAAACAGGACGGAAGACCTACTCGTTGCTTTGCAACGAGCTCGGCTCTAGTTATTCTTTTTTTTTCTTTTCCTAGACGCCAACTTTGAGGCCTCATATTTCACTCATTTCTCAATGGATTTTGCTCAAATTTTCAGAGTTTATAGACGTTACTAAACTCTATCAGAATGCTATCTAAAATTTCAAAAAGTCACTTCCGGTTTTGAGTTATTTCCCTTTAAACAAAAATTTATAGGCTTTCGTTTCCAGACAAAGACTCAGAGACGGCTAAAGCTGGAGCAGAAATTTTACTGATTTTAGATAATACAAGGATTGAAGTTGTGCATGGCGGTTTTTGTTTTTCGATTTCTCTATTCAAAATGGTGCTATCTAGGGGTCAAAAATTAGAACGCCTAAAAGAACGAAAATTTACACATATTTTGCTTTTTATCTTCTAAACTAAAAATATTTTGTTAAAACATATAGAACAAAATTTGTGCAGAATTACAAGATCTTTCAAATGATATCTCGAAAAAAAGGCTGACCCCTAAATTAAGGGATCTAGAGGGGCCAAAAGTTTTTTCCAGATATCTCAAAAAGTATTGAGAATTTGCAATACATCCAAGAAGCAAAGTTGTTCAAAATGTCAAGCTTAATCTATTGAAGTCGTCAAAATGCGTCCGGCGACGTCACTTCCGGTCAAACCGAAAGTAGTCAGAAAATGCATATTTTTGCTGTTCTTGACAAGTTTTTGGGTAACATATATCACAAGAAGCACAAAACTTAATTTTCTGTCCATCGACATCACTTCCGGTCAAACCGGAAGTAGCCAAAAATAGCTTATTATTTAAGGTTTTGATGCAAAATTGAAATTATAAAGTGACTGGAGACGACTAAGCTCATTGCTTTCTTTTTGCTGACGTCACTTCCAGTCAAAACAGGACGGAAGACCTTCTCGTTGCTTTGCAACGAGCTCGGCTCTAGTTATTCTTTTTTTCTTCTGCTTCCTAGACCGCAACTTTGAGGCCTCATATCTCGCTCATTTCTCAACGGATTTCGCTCAAATTTTCAGACGTTATAGACGTTAATAAACTCTATCAGAATAATGTCTAAAATTTCAAAAAGCCACTTCCAGTTTTGAGTTATTTCCCTTTAAAGGAAAATTTATAGGCTTTCGTTTCCAGACAAAGTCTCAGAGACAGCTAAAGCTGGAGCAGAAATTCTACTGATTTTAGATAATAGAGGAATTGAAGTTGTGCACATCGGTTTTTGTTTTTCGATTTCTGTATTCAAAATGGCGCTATATAGGGGTCAAAAATTAGAACGCTTAAAAGAACCAAAAATTACTCACATTTTTCTTTTTATCTTCTAAACTAAAAATATTTTGTTAAAATATATAGAACATAATTTGTGCAGAATTAGAAGATCTTTCAAATGATATGTCGAAAAAAGGGCTGACCCCTAAATTAAGGGACCTAGAGGGGCCAAAAGTTTTTTCCAGATATCTCAAAAAGTATTGAGAATTTGTTATGCATCAAAGAAGGAAAGTTGTTCAAAATATCAAGGTTTATCTAATGGGGTCGTCAAAATACGTCCAGCGACGTCACTTCCGGTCGAACCGGAAGTATTCAGAAAATGCATATTTTTGCCGTTTTTGACAGGTTTTTGAGTAACATGTCTCACTAGAAGCTTAAATATTAATTTTCCGTCCATCGTCGTCACTTCCGGTCAAACCGGAAGTACCAAAGAATGGCTTAATTTTGCTATACTTAACATAGATTTGGAGGATTAACCCATTTTTGGACTTCATTACTCTTTTTTTAAAATGAAAGTTACTTCCGGTCAAACAGGACGGAAGACCTACTCGTTGCTTTGCAACGAGCTCGGCTCTAGTTATTCTTTTTTTTTCTTTTCCTAGACGCCAACTTTGAGGCCTCATATTTCACTCATTTCTCAATGGATTTTGCTCAAATTTTCAGAGTTTATAGACGTTAATGAACTCTATCAGAATGCTATCTAAAATTTTCAAAAGTCACTTCCGGTTTTGAGTTATTTCCCTTTAAACAAAAATTTATAGGCTTTCGTTTCCAGACAAAGACTCAGAGACGGCTAAAGCTGGAGCAGAAATTTTACTGATTTTAGATAATACAAGGATTGAAGTTGTGCATGGCGGTTTTTGTTTTTCGATTTCTCTATTCAAAATGGTGCTATCTAGGGGTCAAAAATTAGAACGCCTAAAAGAACGAAAATTTACACATATTTTGCTTTTTATCTTCTAAACTAAAAATATTTTGTTAAAACATATAGAACAAAATTTGTGCAGAATTACAAGATCTTTCAAATGATATCTCGAAAAAAAGGCTGACCCCTAAATTAAGGGATCTAGAGGGGCCAAAAGTTTTTTCCAGATATCTCAAAAAGTATTGAGAATTTGCAATACATCCAAGAAGCAAAGTTGTTCAAAATGTCAAGCTTAATCTATTGAAGTCGTCAAAATGCGTCCGGCGACGTCACTTCCGGTCAAACCGGAAGTAGTCAGAAAATGCATATTTTTGCCGTTCTTGACAAGTTTTTGGGTTACACATGTCACTGGAAGCATAAAACTTAATTTTCCGTCCATCGACATCACTTCCGGTCAAACCGGAAGTAGCCAAAAATAGTTTATTTTTTGAAGTTTTGATGCAAAATTGAAGTTATAAAGTGACTGGAGACGACTAAGCTCATTGCTTTCTTTTGTTGACGTCACTTCCGGTCAAAACAGGACGGAAGACCTACTCGTTGCTTTGCAACGAGCTTTGCTCTAGTTTTTTTATTGTTCAACTTTATTTTTTTTTAAATCTGTCGGAAAACTGACTGTACAGCTAGCGCTGGTGAGCAGGTTCTAAAAATAATGAAATTATGACTCCTTTACAGTCTTGTATATTCACTAATTTAAGCCACTTTTTAAAAATTATTTCAGAGAAAACCCCAAAATGATAGATCTATTTGACTTAATATGTTTTATATATATGATAGATGATAGATCTATTTCACTGTTGTATTTGACTAAATGTTAAACTGTATTTACTGACAAGGTCATTGTATCGACCATGTAAAACCTTCAAAATGATTACTTAAGCGAGACGGTTGATATCCTTATTCATCAACTTGTTATACCCCCCGCTTGAAAAGCGGGAGGGTATATAGTAATCGTTAATTCCGTCCGTCTGTACGTCTGTACGTCTGTCCGTCCGTCCGTCTGTCCGTCCGTCCTTCCGTCTGTCCGTCCGTCCGTCTGTTACGCTTTGGGGTACCCATCTCTTATCCGCAACTCCTCTCATACCACTGAATGAAAATTGATGCAACTTTCACAGAATCTTTATTACATATTGCCATTGTGCACCTCCTATTTTACTTTTTGATCCGACACATATTCTGGGTTTCCCGGCCACAGGAAAACATGGACTTTTTCACCAGTTATAACCATTTGGGAGGCGGGGGGTATCATTTAGTGAGCTCATTGCTCACAGTACCTCTAGTTTGTCAATAAATTTCCGCCTCGTTTTTTATTTAAGAGTTGTTCATATACGTAAAGCGTGCTCTTAGATGCTAAGAGTACATTGCTGCATAGTCCTGAAAGGTACATGTAATAGTTATTGTATATCTATTATGGTGTATCCTGAGTTATTTGGACGAAGGGCGGTGACGAGTGCGAAGCACGAGTCTCCGCCCTTCGTCCAAATCAATCAGGATACACCATAATAAATATTCAATAACTTTCTTGTATCATGGCCAATCAAACGTCATATCACAGATTTTCAGCATGATTTTTAATTACACCAATAGAAAATATAGTTTTTGTCAGGTGACCGCATGGATAATCTCTCCTTCCTGTCAGTATTTTTAATAAACATTTTACGTGCGTGTGTTCATGAGAAAGGACGTCGGATTGCAGCATCCCACCCCCCCCCCCCCCCGGATTTCCTTGTCAACTGTTTTGGAGGCCCCCTTTCTTTTAAATGTAGCTACGGACTTAAAGTGGCCGAGTTGTGATTCTGGAGGTGTGATTCTGTGCATGAGTGCTGGGGGCACCGACCTGGAGCCTCCCCCTTTCAAAAATTGCTGGATATCGATCCGCCCCTGGATTGTCAATGAAATTCACAAGAAAAAATTTGGATATCAAAGAAGAAAAATTCGAAGTTGAAGAAGGTAAATTCAAGTGTTATTCGAAAATCAAGAAAAAAAAATACTCGTTGATCATTTGACATATTCGAGAGCTGTCGTATTCAAGAAAACGCTGTGTAAGGGTCAATTACTCTTCATCTGTGGATGCAGTACAGCTTAAGCCCTATATTACAATAGATGGGATATTTTAATATATTTCTGTCTGGAATTCATGTCAAGAATTTGATTTCTAGTTACTGTGGATTGAATATTTGAAGAGATCCGTAAAATCATTTCGTAGTTCACTTAGGGATATATACGTACTGTAATTTATGTGAAAGACTTTAATTTATTTAACTTGCAGAAATTTTGCATTTGTATATTACAAAGCCCATTCATTCTGTAATTCAGATTCAATACACATGTAAATTAAAATGATGAAATCGCCTTGGTGTTCAATAATTTATTTACACGGCACAGTTTTGGCTGGCTCCGCCCATCGGTGTATCTCCAGTTATTGTACTCTTGACTTCAAAGGAAAAACACCGCAGCCATGATACAATATTGGTAAGCAACATGGTGAGGGAAGTTGACGATTGAAAAGTTAAATTAAAGTAATTACGAGTTTTATCATAAAGCTTGATTGTTATCTATAAATTTACTATTAAGGACATACGCAAGGTACCTTACCTACTGATAATTTTTCAAAATATTCTAAATTTAAAATTATAATACCATTACATGTTCTTCGACAAAAAATCAGTATGCGTTACCAGGGGTTTTGAAAAGATATCAAATTTTGAAAATTTTGGCATTATTCGAAAAAAAAATGTAAAATATTACAAAACATAAATTACAAATTTTTTTCATCAAAAATTGTTTTAGAAGAGGTGTACAAATCCATATATAGACAATAAAAATATTGCACACAGGTCCTTCATATAGTGGAACTCTTCAACTCCAGGGAAGAACCCAATAAAGTTCAAACTACGTTGCGTATGAACTTAATGCCTTTTTCTAGTGAAATAATCAAGTATATATGAAACAGAAATACACGTGGCAGACTCTGTGGTATTTTTTATTTTAAGCTCACTGGGATATATTGTGTCGACATATTAAAATGGAAATTACTATTATTATTAATTATAATGATACATATGCGTCGTCGATGGCTGCTGATCTGCAGCGTTAGGCTATGGTTTTATAGATTTGTCTTTGACCACAACGCTACAGATCCAGTAATGCAAAAAAGGTTCAATTTACGGCGCAATATTTTTTGCACACCTTTGGGGAGAATTTCTCCACTTTCTAGCATTGGTAAATCAACTACCTTTCCCTCCCTAATTCTAGGCACATTATTTAACTAATCTGTATATTTTATTCATCTCCCAACCCTTTATAGATTAGTCGTCTCTACAAGTGATAAACTTACTTGATTAAAATTATTTGTTAGATTGCTGAAAATTCACTTCAAGCGAGTTTATTGCCTGTAGAGACAACTATAAATGGTTGGAAGGTGGATACAATTAACATATTGGCTACAGAATGAGTCTAGAATTAGTGAATGCAAGGCCGTAACTACCATTGAGGCAAGTGAGGCAAATGCCTCACTAAATTTTTAGAGTTTTTCCAAAAGTGAAATTGTTTTACGATGAATTTATGAATTATGAGGGTCTTCGTGCTAAATTAATATTTCAATTTTTGTTTCAATTTCTGTCAATTTTCATCTCACTAGGTGCCCCATAATCGTTAAGAACGCATGCAAAATATAATCCCAATTGTTTGTGTTATAAATTGTTTGATTGTTTTACATCCCTTCATAAAATTTCTTATTCATATTGAGACAGCAGTACTTGTCAGTGGGGGCTGCAAGTTTTAAATCTATACTGAACTTTCGGGGTCACGGAAGATAATTGAACAGCGAGATTTCTTTTTGTGTAGCATTACTTACTGTGATATAGGACCTCAGTTTTTACAGTCTCATCTGAAGGACCGGTCTCTATATCCTGCAGTGGGATTCAAACCCGCGACGTGAAGGATTGACAACTTACTTCGAGACTTAAGAGCATACAATTCAAAACGTGGAAACTTTCTAAGACCAAATCTTTTATTTTCTAACACCAAGCTTTCAGAATCCCCTCCCCATGGAGGAAACCCCCATCACTAGCCATCACGTACTACCCTTGCCCCTCTGGGACTAGGAATGCCCAGCACCCTTGCCTCACTTAAATTTTTGGCCTAGTTACGGCCTTGAATGAAAGGTAGTGGATTGACAAAATTGCTAGAAACTCTCCTTCAAAGTGCCCAAAAAATATTGCGCTGTAAATTGCACCTTTTCTGCACTACGGGATCTGTAGCGTTATATGGTCAAAGACAAATACTTCAGTATATAAAACCATAACGCTACAGATCTGCAGCTACATCGTCGATATCTAAAAATGTCGATCGAGTTGAAATAATGTCACAGCATGTGTTTTCCTTTTCTGGCGTACAAAATTTTGAATAAATTATGCTTCATTTATATAGGTCTAGCTGTTTATATGATAATCAGTTTTATTGGCTCATGACTAATGAAGACCCTGACATCCTTAGATCACTTGCTAGATTCCTTGGTAACCTACCTTAATTGAAGATATTTTGATAATATAATATATATTTATATAATATAATATATATATTATATACTATAATATATATACTATATAATATAATATATACTTTTTTGAGTTTTTATCCCAGTTTCTTGCCCTTGACTATATATATTTTATATATATATATATATAACATACACTACGATACATGTATGTATTTTCAGTATATCTCTTATATACTAGAACATTTTTATCAATTGCTCTCATTATATTTAAGACCGTGTTTGTTCTATCAATTGGAACCTCCTTCTTTTGTTTGTAAATCTTTTTCCTACTCCGGGGGTCCAAATTGGATTAATAAAATCTTGTATCTTGTATATGAATACAAAAATAGGTCCGCTAATGACGGGGCGCAATTGATTCACATTGGAATTCCAACAGATTCTTTGAAGACCCGTACGTTCTCCAAAAACACAAAGATATTGTCAATCAGAAACCCAACCATCTTAACTTTTTAATATCAACTTGAGAATACTTGTGTGTACAATCGGAATTTTTTTCACAAATAATTTCACAAATGACCAATGACAAGGTATAAGTAAATTTATGGTGTAAAAAAAATTAACAAGTTCTATTTTTATTGAAAAAGCAGCTGTCAAATATCATAAAGCATGGACTTTAAATTGTCGCTGAGTAAAGTGCTGAAAAGTCGTACTTTTTGATTTATTGATTTTGGTTAATTTTTTTTTATTTCAAATATAATTTTTATGTTCCTTGGAATTTTAAAGTATCCACATCTGATTTACACCACTTCTAGAAAACATAATTTATTATTGTTATACAGAGCTCCTAGGATTCCCCTTCACTGTTGTGAATATTTTAGTGTGGAGTATAAAGAAATGGCCTTCAGTGGTAGAACATACACACTGTAACCTGTTTCAGTTGTATTTTTGTCAGTTTCATGCCGCGGTTTTTTAAATGAAGTTTTGGAATTCAACAGTAGATATTAATTTCGGCTTTTGAAAATATCAAAAATAATCAAAACTGACTGATTTTGAAGAATTTCTTCACTAGAAATGGAGCTACATGAATATAACACACATGTGTAAGTTGGATATATAAGTTAACCACTGGTAGAATTAAATCCCAGTCCACTAGCTAATATTAATACAATTTAAATTAGAGGTATTGTGAGCACAGGCTCGTATTTATATATATACTGGACAAATTTCATCTCATGATGTTCACCCTGAGGAATTTTATCAGTTTTTTTAAAAAACTCAACAAAGCTGACAACAATCACAATAATTTTCATAAAAGTATAATAGATAAATTTCATGTCTTGAAAGAAAAACTACATCATAACCATTTCCTTGAACTAGATATTACTATCACTGAAATAAGAAGTGCCCTTAAATCCCTGAAAAATGGAAAGAGTTCTTCCATGGATATGATTTCAAATGAAATGTTAAAATGTGGGGGATCTGTAATGCTGAAACCTCTTGAAAAATTATTTAACTTTATACTTAATTCTGGGGTATTCCCAAAAAGTTGGAATGAGAGCTATTTAGAATTACTGTATAAGTCGGGTAATAGGCTTGATCCTAACAACTACCGAGGTATATCAATTACTTCAAATCTAGGAAAACTTTTCAACAGAATAATCCATACTAGGCTACTTGAATTTGTAAACTCTACATCACTGATAAGTGAAAATCAAATTCGTTTCAAGGAAAACTGTAGAACATCAGACCATTTGTTCTCAATAAAAACAATAATTGATCACTACAAAAACAAAAAGGTCTATGCTGCTTTTATTGATCTTAGAAAGGCATTTGACACTGTATGGAGATTAGGTTTATTCTATAAACTTCTTGAATGTAATATTTCCCAAAAAATGTTCAATATTTTATTTTCCATGTATAGTAATACAATGAGTAGAATCAAATTTTCTGATGGATTAAGTGATGTATTCAATTCTGAATGTGGTGTCAAACAAGGGGATGTCTTAAGCCCCACACTTTTTAATGTTTTTATTGATGGTATTGTCCATGACTTAAAAAATGGAAAATGTGATCCTGTGCAAGTAAACAATATTCATGTAAATTGCCTGTTACATGCTGATGATATTGTAATCTTCTCAGAAAGCAAAAGCGGTTTACAAACCAGTCTTGATATTCTCAGTAACTATTGCTCAAACTGGAAACTTCAAGTTAATGTAGATAAATCTAAAGTAATGATATTTAACTCAAATGGCAAGCCTCAAGGAAATGAATTTAGTTTTAATGGTAATGCAATACAAATTGTACCAAGATACTGTTATTTAGGTATTATGATGAAATGTAATAGGAAGTTTAATTTAGCAACAGCTGTGCTTATTGAAAAGGCTAGAAAAGCATGTTTTAAAATGAAAAGAATTATTGGATTTGATAACCCATGTAAACTTTTAGAAAAACTCTTTGATGCTATTGCACTTCCAGTTCTTCTCTATTGTAGTGAAATATGGGGAGTGGATCTCTCATCCAAAGATATTTCAAATATTGAAAATTTTCACTTAAAATTTATTAAAGACATCCTTGGAGTGCACTGCAAAACATCAATGCTGGTTGTTTAGCGGAACTTAAAAGACTACCACTTTGGTCCAAAATTTCCCTCTCTAGTATCAAATATTGGAATCACCTGAAAACTTCTGATTCTTTGGCCTTTAAACTTTACCAATCCACAAGTAACTGTAATTCTTGGACTAAGAAATTATTTTCTATTCTAGATAATCTTGGATTCTCAAACATTACAAAATATACAGGATCCATCCAACACCTTTTACCAAACATTAAACAAAGAATCATTGATCAGTGCACTCAGGAGCAAACGTCAAAAATCTTTGGTTCAGAAAAACTTGATTTCTTCAAGAAAGTATACTCAGGAAAAAGAAGTCCTTATGTTGATTTACTCAAAAAAAGATCTGAGAGATCCTCTCTTAGTAGAATTAGACTAAGCGCACATAAACTTGCAATAGAAAGTGGCCGGTAGATATATTTCCACATCAAGAAATGAAAGATATTGTAATGTTTGTAATACTGGTGTGATTAAGGATGAAATGCATTTTCTTTTTCAATGTAATTCTTACTCTAAGCTAAGAAACACATTCTTTAGTAACATTTATAACATAACAAAGAAAAATAATAATTTTAGCAATGAGAAATATATGTTACAATTATATGTAAACAGTAATATACAAAAAGTCTTGAAAGTTACTGTTAAATTTATCAGAGACTGTTTTGAACTTAGAAGTCAATTACTTGACAATTTTTGAAAAATATGTAAACATTTAATGATGTTCAGTGGGCCTTTGCCAATTATTGTAATTGTGTTTGTGCCAATAAAGTATTTGTATTTGTATATAAAATACAGATTAAAAGTGTTACATTAAAAGTTTAAATCTTATAAGTTTAAACCTCAAGTTAAAACTTATCTCTAGATAAGTTTTTAATTTTCTTTTTAGTTTAAAACTTTATATATAAACTTTTAATGTAACAAAAGTAGTTTATTTCAGGCCAAGAATTTTATTTCGTGGCAATAATTGCATGAATTAGTAAAAAAATATCATACCATGTTCTTCACCAGCAACCGTAATAAGCACACTTAACTCCTTAACTCGAAATATTGTTTGTGCACCATAAGATTTACGGACCGAAAAGTCTGTGAGTCGAATTGTATTTTGTGTCACTTGAGTAGTTATGAAACTTTTTCGTTTTTCTTTTAAAAAACTCTGTAACATAAAAACCACACTCGGTGTTCTGATATGAAAACATTCATCAATATGCATAACCAAGTACCTGTAAATAACCTATAAATTTAAGAAAAGTGGAAAACTTGTTATCCACGTAAATAGTACGACCATTATTGACCAATCAGAAAGCTAACCGGATATGGAAATGATATTTCAAATGCGCGCCATTTTTCGCACAATTTGCTGAGAATGTTGACATGATGTTCTGGTTAAAAGTATCTGATGCTTAGAATATAGCAAAATTGGTAATTGAAAAAATGGGTATTATTGAAATATTTGAATCTCGCGTACCATGCTTATCAGATATTTTAGATCTACAGAGAACCTGTCAAAAACAGGAGCTGAAGTTTTCTCCAGACACCAATCGATATTTGCTGTATCTCACACTGAAGAAAGTGGGGCCATTTGTTGCACAAAAGCTTGTCAGTAAATGTAAGTTTTCTTTAAACACACACTTTCATTTGCATAAGGAAACAAACATGATAAGGAAGAGTTATATTCCTGCATGCTGATTTTATTATGAGTTATGACATTGACACGTGCAATCAAAAACCATTTGGTTTGGTCAAATTGATGTGTGACGGTGTTAGTCCGATACATCTGTTTACAGTGTGAGTGTCGGTAAGACAGGTTAAAAATAAAATATATATAATAAAATTATTCACTGGGCTAGTCATAAATATCTGACATTTTCCAGGCTTCATGACTTGATATATTTAGGTGCCGTAAAATCGTCTGAACTAGTAACATAATCAATTATTAAAATGGGGAATTTTGCCGTCTCCAACAGGAATTGATTTTCAATACTTGCGATGCGCATTTAAATGTTTGTATGTTTGTTCGCCCTAAAACGCATTATCCCTTGATGCCGTTAGATCTTTTTCTCATTCGCCCAGAATCTGTTCACTTTAAAACGTGTTCCCTCATAATATGTTAGTCGGTTAATTTTCACAAGTTCCTTTGATTTTAAAGAATTTTATGAATTTTTGTTTAAATCAAAATTTATTATTCTTTAACGTTAAAGAAATTTTTTGAAAAACTAAAGTAATTGATGTGATTTCCATTAATTTTAATTCATAAGTAATGTTCAGCAGTGTTAAAAAAATTAAAAATAAAAGATTCCTAAAAAAGTAACCTTGTCGGAGGTTGCATGGCCTGCGAACATTATTAGAAGCCCAATTTCAACTTCCTTAATTATTTTCTAAAATATATGCTAATATGAACTTGAAAAAACTAACAAAGAAAGTGTTCCCTTACAGTAATTACTAAATTGGCAGCAATTAAACCAATTAAGTCTTTAATTACTATTAAAATCAGAAATAAAGTCATTAAGTACTAATGGAAAGAACATTTAATTATTATATACTGTAAACATATTACATTTGGCTGTGTATTCTATTTAGATCCTTTCGCTGAAAGCATCTCCTGCTTTGTCATGTACATCGATACATGTCTTTTTTACATATATTCAATGACGTTTAAAGCACACTCAGGAAGCGCTAATTCAAATCTTCAGTAAGTTGTTAAAAAATCAATTTACAATCAAATATTGTACACGTAAAACAAAGTTCATTAATAGTGTTCTAATACTGTAAACCAACTTTTATTCGGGTGCGAGAAATTTTTGTGAAGTTCGTGAGAGCCTTGTCATCGCGAATATTTCTCCCTGCAAGGCAGTCCTTAAAGTCTCTGTGTCTATTAAAACCATATCAAACAAGGCTAGATCACGAAAATTAATTGCCACGAAGTAGTTTAACCCTAGTAAATTGCGAATTAAAGTCATTGCGAATAAAAGTTGGTTTACAGTAAATAAAATTTTAAAAAAAGAAAGAAATGGCTTAAAATCCAAAGATAATGTTGACATAAAATATTTACGATAGGGCGATTGGGATATATGACAAATGGAACACATGGCGAATAAGAATCATGGGGAACGGACTCATGCAAAAAAGTAGATGTTCGAATATGTTTAGTGCCATTAAAGACTTTCAGGCTTTTGATTCTTTTTCAACATATAGTATATGTATGCAATACATATGAGTGATAGTTTTCTTGAATTGCTATGTATGTCTTTATTCAGTGGTAGAAAAAGGAGAAATAAAATGGGATGATGATGATAACTGGGAAGTGGAGAGAATCCTGGATCATGTGGAAGAAGAGGTAAGGTTGAAGTTTATTTCACCACTGACGAGTTGACTTAAAATATGAAATGATGATCAGTCATATTTCTCTGCTTCTCCTATCTCGAAACTTGGTTTTATTTTGTTTACTTTGTTTTTCCTTAATGTCATTAGCACAGAGCAGTAGAGCTGCAGCCTCATCAGAAACATTTAAATTTGAAAATATTTATGATTATTTCATAAATCGCAACTGTTTTGATATGTTTCATAGCGTGTGTGGCACAGTGGTTAGAGCGTCTGCTCTAGAGTCGCAAAGTAAGGAGTCGATCCTTACATTGCAGGTTGGAATCTCACTATGGGATGTGGAGACCGCTCTTTTGAATGAGACCGTATATATCGGGGTCCCGTGTCACAGTAGGTGCTAGCACGAAAAAGATCCCTCAATGCTCAGTGTTTCCCTAAGAACTGGCTACTGGCCAAATTGACCGCTTCAATTGACAAAAGTGCTGCTTTGAAGTAAAAATTTGTTGTAAGGTCCACTAGGGCTGGGACGATATATCGAGATATCAATATATCGTGATATATGTGAGGATGATACACATATCGATACATTTGAAAAAATATCAAAATATCGCCCCAAAAAATCTGACTTCTGTTTTTCTTTGTTTATTTAACATTTGGGGTTTAGTATATAAAAAATAAATAAGTTAATTATAAATATAGATATGAAGTAAATCATAATGAACACCACTTGAGTAAAATATTTTTGTTTTACAACATATAAACAACTTTTCTGAATAAATTATTCTCATTTGCAAAGAAATAATTTGTTTATTTCAATGCCAAAAAAAGATTTTACGAGCAATTAAATATATCGTGATACATATCGTATCGTGGCTCAAGTATCGTGATATGTATCGATATAGAAAAAGTTGTATCGTCCCAGCCCTAAGGTCCACAGAGATTTTGTTCATAAACCTCAGCCCCTAGCCTACTGCAAATGATCTCTTACCCTTTATTTTGAAATAAATGAAAACAATGCTGCTCAATGGCCCAGAGAGCCGAGTATAGGACAAAATTTGTAGCTCTCCACCAGCAAGTGGTGGCGTCTCCATATGAGTGAAAAATTCTCAAGAGGGATGTTAAACAACATGCAATCAATCAATCAGTCTTTTTTTTATTACTGTAGATCACTTAATTTTCGAGATAGTCATTGACTCTTTATTAGCGAAACAAAATTTTCACGAGTTGTGGTCATTGCTTTATATACTCTTAAGGAATTCTATTATATGCGAGAATGAAATTTTCGTGAGCATACCGCCTCGCGTAATTGCGCAAAAATAAAGTTCTCGCGAATAAAAAGTGATTTACAGTATTATTATTATTATATAAAAGTCTTGTTGATTCATTGAAAACTGTTTTCTTCCTGCAGGGCAAAGATTTCTACCTCATAAAATGGAAAGGTTGGAGCAATGCATATAATTCCTGGGAACCCAAAGACAATTTGTCATGTGAAGACTTACTGGTGGAGTTTAAAGAATTCCAGGCCAAAGGAAGAAAACGTAGAATCGTGGATTCAGAGGACGATCTTGCACCCAATCCTAAGCGTAACCGAGTAGATGAAATCTTCCACAAGCTAGCACCGGTCAGGGACACTTTGTCCCCAATAGGGCTCATGTCATTATCTAGTCCCACCAAGAAAGGAAAGAGGCCAGTATACAGAGGAATAAATGGGAATTATGGAGAGTCTAGATTTATACCACGCAGAGCAGCGGCGCCAGGAATGAAGCAGCTGAATCCAAGGTCCAAATTCTACAAACAGAAGAGAATCGAGGTTCAGAGAGCCTTGAAAGACTGGGAAAGACATTTGAATGGAATCAATACGGACCCTGCCGGGATCGTAGTAGAAAATCTAGTAGACCTAGAGGGGCCCCCCGAAAACTTTGTGTATATAAACGACTACCGTTCAGGCGAGGGGATCACTATTCCTGATGACCCAATTGTAGGGTGTGAATGTGAGGACTGTCATAGCAGTCAAAAAACATGCTGCCCCTCACAATGTGGTTCAATGTTTGCATATTATAAGAAGAAAAGACTACGAGTCATGCGAGGGACGCCTATATATGAATGTAATAAGAGATGTAAATGTGGATCGGAATGTCCAAACAGAGTGGTACAGAAAGGAAGGAAGTTCAAAGTGTGCCTGTTCCGTACAGCCAATGGCAGAGGTTGGGGCGTCAAGACACTGCAGAAAATAAAGGAGGGGTCCTTTGTCATAGAATATGTCGGAGAAGTAAGATTTTAAAGTCATCTTGGATGGTTTTCAACAAGTTTTCATTGTAAAATTTTATTGTCAATAAATGTTTAGAATTTAATTAGATGAAACAAATTTTCATCTAAGAGTTTTCAGATGTGAACATTATATGTTAATATTAAAATGTAATGTTATAGCATATGACAAAATTTTTGATCAACTTATTAATTCCTTCAGAAGTGTTAAAGATCCAAGTTCGCATAAAAGCATCACTGCTGTTAGATGTGACCAGATACTGTTCGATGAGCCATTGAAAAGTCTCGTGTATTTTTCAGGTAATCACTGACAAGGAAGCTGAGCGCCGAGGTAAGCAGTATGATGCTGTGGGTAGGACCTACCTCTTTGATCTGGATTACAACCCAGGAGATTGTCCCTTCACTGTGGATGCTGGCTACTATGGCAATGTCTCTCATTTCATCAATCATTCAGTAGGTCTTTTTGTATGTTGGGTCTGATCTGATCTTTCTGGTTGACTGATTAGTTTAAATTTAAAGGCAAATCCATTCCCAAATATGTACATTTCCTTTTATTTGACTTAAACATTCCTTACAAATTATAAATTTGTTCATTTTCTCTTGAACTACCAGGGATGAGCATGATTATCTCCACTGTTACGTCATAGTACCATACTTGATGTCAAAACTTAAATGCAAACTGTTTAGTTTGCTTTAAAAATGACAGTTCAATGGCATGATTTGTGGTAACTCATTAGTAGTGTTGTTACGATAGTCGGTGACTATCGAAAAATTGTCGTTTAAAGGCCCAAATCGGCGACAATCGATTGTAAATATTATCATCGATAGATCGCTATATTTTTCAAGCCGTATTTTTCAAGCTGAGCAGGTTTAACTTTATATTCACCAAAGGGCCGTCACTCTAATCGGCGGTAAACAAAATGGCGAATGTGCATGGTGAAGAGGTTGACGCCGAATTATATCCATATCCTGGTGCAACACGATGTAAAGTTTCGAGTTTTTTTGGCTTTCAGAAAAAGGGCGATGGGCCTCCATGCAAAAATAATTTACAGATGGACACGGTTATTTGTAAATTGTCTAAAAAGTCGTATGCCAATAAAGATAAGTTGAAGTTCACATGTCATGGAATTCTACTCGTGCTGTCAAAATTTTAACGAACATTCAAATTCATAGGTTTAGTTTTAATTTGTTTAGGAAATACAACGAATCTCCAATTTCATATCGAAAAACATCATCACCAGCATGAAAATGGACAAGCCTACCACAAAACATCCAGTAGTCTGGTCCCGATTTTTAAAAAGAAGGCTAGAAATAACTTCTAACGGCAAATAATTATTATTTGGTCCAGCATAGTTTTTTAACCTAAATCGAGTATGCTGAATCCGAAAAAATATGCTGGCCTTCATGAAAATGGTGTTAAAGAGATCAAAATGGCGGACATCCAATTTTTCTAATTTTCTCTCAATATCGTTAAAAAAAGGAAAAATAATGTGTGAATATTTTACTGAGTGTAATACAAGTATAAAAATGATAATAGAATGTAGGGCTGGGCAAAAATATCGATATTTCGGTATATTGCAATACAATGACAAAAAATATCGTATTGCAATACGTTTTTGTAATATCGATATATTGGCAAAATGCTTAGACTAAGGAATTTTATCATTAAATATAAAAATAAATGTTTGACAGGTTGTTATTAAGTCAAACAGTAAAACAGATGCTGTTTTATGGGTGTATTTCAAAGCAGAAATCTAATAAAATCAACAATATTTTTTTCTTTTTGCTTACTGATTATAGTTATGTACATTTTGCATGTAAATTAATGTTGATATTATAAGAAAATGACATTTTTATAATGTTTAAAATATTACAATACATATCGCAATACAGTTAAAAATATCGCAATATAGCGCAATACGAAATCTTTGGCCAATACCCAGCCCTAATAGAATGCTAACATTATTAGTTTAACTCAGAAAATTTAGTCGTTTTTTACACTTGATTCGAATTTTCTCTGATTTATTTGTCTATTGTTTCTTTATTCTTCTTTGTTCAGGATTTTACATTTGCAAACATCCATACTCTACATCTCGCTAATCTACAATTGAATGATGGTGCAGCTGCAAGTTAAAAGTCAAAATGGCGATTCAAAATGGCGGATATTCATTAGGGCTGTCACGGGTACCCGAAATGACCCGGAACCGCGGAACAATTAATTCGGGTCGGGTACGGTTCCGTTTTTCCGGAATTCGGTTCGGTTCCGATTTGTATAATAGAGTAGATTTTACTATAAAAAATGGCGTCAAAAACGAGGGATTTGTCAGTACATTGTCATTAAAAGGCAGGGTTTAAGATTGGTGTCGGCCATTTGCCAATAAAATTTCAAAATGGCAGGAAAAAAAATAAATTTACCTGCCATGTTGGCCTATAAGTTTGACATTGAACAGACAGAATGGCCGATTACCTTCTGTATGTAAAGGCCAGTCGTATAATTTTTCCTCCATTCAGATCCGATTGTTTTTCTCTACTTTCTGCAACTGCCGATTCAATCAGCCAATGACATTTGGGTATAAATAGATCTTGACAAAATACTCTATAATTTTATTTCCAAACCCAACTGCAAGGAGCATAAAAGTAGTGATGAATGTTTAAAACATCGAAGGAATCCATGCCATGTTGTTATTTTTACCGCCATGATTGAATATGGGGTTGGACTAATAGCAGGAAACGGACAATGTTGCAAGGTTTTACTAACTAAGGGAAAAAAAATTAGTCTAGGTGATCTTTAAACGTAATAATACATTGAATATCATCAGAGATACAAGTTTAATTTTTGGATTTGTATTTTTAAAAATTGTAATCCCAAGAAATAAATAGATATACATGTAATGACAATTCCCATTCTGTTTCAATATATTAATTTTGTTTAAAAGAAACAAAATAATATTTCCACCTTATTAAAAGAAAAATTAATATACATATTTGTATATTTTATGTAATTAAATGACTATTTTGTAAAAGTCTTACAGAAATCTGAGTTAATTTAACTTTTTTTATTGGCCTATAATTTTAGGAAGTTTAGGACAGAATAGCCTATAACTTTTCTGGTAAATATGCCAGATGTCCTGTAGTTACTTATTTCAATCTGAAACCCTGAAAGGTGATTTAAATAATTTGGTACAATTGTTGTCTAGTCAGGAGGCTACTTTAAACTAGTTATAATGCTGCAATTTCTAAAATTAAATGAAAATATTCTTTTTATTGTTGGAAATAATACAAATCATGAGCTTTTCTTCCATTACCTACCCGACCCGAGAAACCCGAAACCGAACCTAAAAAAATCAGAACCGACCCGACCCGAAAAATTTTGGAACCGTGACAGCCCTAAATTATTCATCTTTTTCTTCAAATTATTTATTAATCGTTTTCATTGGAGAAAGGATTTGTGAATATCTTATTGAGCGAAGTACAAGTATGTAAAATTCCAATAGAACACTAATATGATCACTTTAAATCGGAAAATTTAGTCGTTTAAATTTAAAATGTGTTATTTAGCTCAAAATGGCAATTCAAATGATGTTTTATACACTCGATTTCGTAAAATACCCAAACTGCTTAATTCTGATTTGTTTTGCAGAAAATAAATTACAGGTTTTTCTTTATTCATGAAATAATGTTCAAACATATAATGAAAGTTGAAGGATATTTTTATTAATGACTTAGGATTTTTATAACACGGATTTTTGTTTAATTACTTCTATTATTAAGATAAATTTTTGACGACAATTCCGAAAACGTTTTACCTATTACCCGTCTTATCATGCTTCTTGATATGAATAGTTAATAATATCATACATTGTACAATCATTGCTGTTTTGAGGACAATATGAAAATTTAACTACCACAAGAGCAGTATTCCCCGAGCATCAAGGCGAGTGAACATTGTAGTTCGAGGGTTGCTAAATCATATCAGTTGTTGGAAATTTATTCTTGATCTAATTTTAGTCCAGTGAAGCAAAAAAAATGTTTATGTTCATGTGGAAGGTCTAGTACTACATAACTTCGTATGATTTTTAAAATAATTGACCACGACCACTAGTAATTGTTACATCATATAAATCTGAATATATTATAATATCCAAACATAAACATATTTATTAAGAATTATCAGTATAATATACGTAAAACATAAATTTTCTTGATTGTCCAGCTCTGAGTCTTTGTCCCTACATTTGCATTTTGTTATTCTCAGTCAAAAATTCAACTGCATTCTCAAATATTTCCTGTTGTGATCGGTCCTCCTCCACCAATTTTGTATTGAACAGTGTATATAAATTCAAAAATTTTGAAATTTACAAAATCTGAAAGAAGAAAATGTGTTCAGTCCCTCCTCGATTCTTGATACAACCTTACACTATCCTAACAAAGAAGTGGATCAAGTTGCCTTGTAAAGTTCTTGGAGTGTTCAAGAAAATTTTGTTGTCAAGAGAAGTGTTCATTAGATCGAAGTCAAGAATGGCTTGGGCCTTTTGGTACGAAAGCTTGTAAGTGATAGAAATCACGAGGAATCTGCAGGCTTACTTAAATTGCATAATTATACAACTTTTCTCACCAAAATATGCACAAATGTGATTCCAGATAATAACGTTTGAGAATTTTCTTGCTAATAGAATGACCTTTCTACCCTAAAAGACAACAAATCTATGCGCGGTTACGAAATAAAGAGCTACATGTCTTGAATATCAGAGATTTTTTTTATACCCCCCCCCCCCCCAGCTTGAAAAGCGGGAGGTTATAGAGTAATCGGTATGTCCGTCTGTCCGTCTTTTACTCTTTGGGTTGCCCATCTCTTATCCGCAACTCCTCTCATACCACTGAATGAAATTTGATAAATTTTCACAGAATCTTTATTACATATTGCCATTGTGCACCTCCTATTTTACTTTTTGATCCAACACATATTTTGGGTTTCACATAGCAAAACATGGACACTGTCATTATTATATTCATATGGGAGACGGTGGTATCATTTAGTGAGCTAATTGCTCACAGTACCAGAAAAAAAATAGACTTTTAACATTTGAACATAAATTTGTTGTTCCTTTAGTGTTGATTGATTGATTGATTGAATATTGTTTAACGTTGAGTAGGCAATTTGTCTGCCATGTTTCGGCGGACCATTAGTATAAATCGGTTTCTGAAAGTTTTTGGTTTCTCTGGAGGCCCCCAGTGAGCTTACTCTTTTTCGAACTCCAGAGAAAAGATCTTTTACGTGCCAAGAGGGTTGTCACCCTTGACACGGGGCACCATTTTACCTGAGTGTTGAAAATACCAAAATTCCGAAGACAGACTGAAACACATAGCAAATAAAGCTGGAATAGAATATGTAAGGGGATAATACTAAGTTCATATAAGTGCTAAAAAGCTAGAACAAAGTATTCGATGAAATCGGACAAGAATTTCTTCAGTTATATTTGATGGTGTGATGAGGGATGTTGAGGTAGAAATGCGAGTTGATAAAGACAGGATTCAGGAATAATTTTAGGTGGACGGGGGCTCAAAGGCTTTGGAACACGGTCAAGTACGAGGAGGAAAATTTGGAAACTCTTATTAAGTCGAGTTTGTTTTAACTATTTCCAGAAAGAAATGAATCTTTTCTAGTATTTTTTGGTTGTTCATATTTAATGGAATAATCAATATACTATATATGTAAAAAACAAACTAATTTATTTCTGCAAAAAGATTCATAATTAAGCAGTTTGAGTATTTTACGAAATCGAGTGTAAAAACGTCATTTGAATTGCCATTTTGAGCTAAATAACACATTTTAAATTTAAACGACTAAATTTTCCGATAAAAAGAGATCATATTAGTGTTCTATTGGAATTTTACATAGTTGTACTTCGCTCAATAAGATATTCACAAATCCTTTCTCCTATGTAAACGATATTAAGAAATAATTTGAAAAAAAGGAATGTCCGCCATTTTGAATTGCCATTTTGACTTTTAACTTGCAGCTGCACCATCATTCAATTGTAGATTTAGTGAGATGTAGAGGAATAAATACAAATTTGCAGTGTATGGATGTTTGCATATGTAAAATCCTGAACAAAAGAAGAATAAAAAAACAATAGACAAATAAATCAGAGAAAATTCGAATGAAGTGTAAAAACGACTAAATTTCTGAGTTAAACTAATAATGTTAGCACATATTATCATTTTTATACTTGTATTACAGTCAGTAAGATATTCACACATTATTTTTCCTTTTTAAACGATATTGAGAGAAAATAAGAAAAATTTTGAATCACCATTTTGACCTCTTTAACACCATTTTCAAGAAGGCCAGCATATTTTTTCGGATTTAGCATACTCGAATTAGGTTTAAACACTATGCTGGACCAAATAATAATTATTTGCCGTTAGAAGTATTTTTTTCTATAAATCGGACCAGACTACAGTTAAAACAATGGTACAACCTACACTGGCTAATAACTAAACAAGGAAAACAGATAGAAAGTTCTATCGTTAAAATGATAAATGTCCTACAGTTTCCCGAGACGCAATTAGATTATTCTAACTAGGAAAACTCAGCTCAGAAAAAATTAAAACCCTCAATAATCTTACCCTAAAATTCATTGTTGGAAAGGCGCTTCCTATAAGTACTACGGAGTTATGTATGCAAGTCAGAAAATGTGTATTCAATAAATGAATGAATCAGTTTATTGAGTTTAACATTGTTTTTATTTATGACTATTTAAAATACTTCTCAGGATGAATAAATTTAACCCTTTTTGATAGTTCAAATTATCGATTATATAATCGATTGTGTTCTTCCGATTCAATTTGATAATCGATAGTAAAATTTGTCCAATTTTACAACACTACTCATTAGAAAATAATGTATTTATAAGAAATGAATTTAATTTTTGAAGATTCATGAGGTACATGAACTACCACACTTCACACCGGCATATTTATCATGAATGCCGACTTGAAGCATTGTAGTTCATGTCCTCATGATTTATGAATCTTCAAAAATGAAATTCATTTTTTAAGTAAATGTGACTATGTGGACCAAAATTGTATTCATAAGTTTTGCTTCTAGGGTTGCTCACTACTAGAGTATGAGTGTAGGACTTTGCTTAACTATAAGACACTTGTTGAGAGCTCATATTCTCTGATAACCTTTGTTTTTATATATCTGCAGTGTGACCCAAACTTGGAAGTGTTTGCTGTGTGGATAAATACTCTAGACCCCCGCCTACCTCGCATTGCTTTGTTCTCCAAGAGGGACATAGAAAAAGGAGAAGAACTTACATTTGATTACATGATGACTGGTGAGTTATAATCAAGGGTTCTGTTTGATTAAAATTTTATGCTGAATTAGGAACTTCAACCACTTATCAGATCAGTGAAATTTGATTTACTTTTAAATAGGGATGGCAATCGAATACAAAATTGCCAATTGGTTAACTTAGTGATGGAACGATTGTCGCCGACAATCGATTGTCGGTCGTTAGAAGCTCTTCGATGCTACTAATCGATTATAAAATAAATGTCGCCGACATCGCTAACAAAAAATTAAATTGTCATACTTTAATTTTATTACCAAATCCAAGTGCAAAGAGCATAAAAGTAGTGATAAATGTTGAAAACATGGAAGGATTCCGTGTCTTGTTGATACTTTTACCGCCATGATTAAATATGGGGTTAGACTAAAACCAAAAAACGGTGATATTGCAAGGTTTTACTATACAAAGGAAAACATAATTAGTCTAGTCAATCTTTAAACGTAATTGTAATCAGAAATACAAGTCTTACTTCTGGATAACTACTTTTAAAACTTGCAATTTTAACTAATTAAAACTAAATTTAAGAAATAAATACATGTATTAAATAAAAGTTGGGACTAATATCGGTAAAATACCCATTGCATGTACTTTATAAAAAAAAAATAAATTCCATTTCTGTTTCAATAGTCCTACACGCCATTTTCACAGTATTTGTGTTCAATGTGTTGCACTGAGAGCAAAAATTCAACTTGATTTTATGTAATTTTTCTTTATATCTTCTGAAAGTATTATATCTGAGGCAAATTAATCCAAAAAATCATTAAGTATTCGTTTTTAGTTTCAGAGATATCACACTTTTAAGTTTGTGCATTTGCATGTGTAACGGACACTACAATCCACCATGTTATATCCTTTTAGTTAATATAAAATGATTGTAGAACTAAGATTACTACTTGTATTTCTTGAGTATATGCATTTTTCCACTCTAGGAAGGTAAAATCTTTTTCTTAAGGGTTGAACTTAATTTTAGGGTAAAAAACCAAGTTTATACTTTTAATTGCAAAATTTTGACGTGCAACTTCTGTTCTGCATATCTCTTAGAATATTTGAAGTAGATCCTAGTAATTACCTTCACAGTATATGCTGATATATTGAAAACAAGACTCAGTTACTATACCTATCCATTCAAAGGTGATCTTTTATTTTTTCATGATTCAAATTATGCTACTTTAGTGTAACGGACACTACAGAATAAATTTAAAGAAGATATTATAAACTATAGAATGAATAAATAAACCTATGTCATACATGATTTTACATTCATTTTTTAACACATTTCATGGAAAAACTAACTTTAGAAAAGATTTTCAAAAAATATATACCAACTTCGGAGTATAACAAAAAGTCTCACTTTTTATTTATTTTTTTTTGTTATATTAATGATGAGATGTTTTAGTTTCACTTAAATAGTCATATAATGTCATTTTATGTTCTCCTTGTGTGCATATTAAGATCAGAGTATATTTCATCTCATAATCTTTCTTATTAACAGAATAAAATAAGTTACATTATGTAACGGACACTACAGCTAATCTTGAAAATTTAATTTCAGGACAGAATTTCTTTTGTGTGGCTCTAAATAAAGCTAGAATATGCAAACAAAAGCATTATTAGGTAACTCAATGATAATAAATCATAGGGAAAGATTGAACCTTTAAAGTTTTTATTAATATTTGCCACATGATAAGGAATTTTTCTACACACATGTGGTTTGAACATATAAACACAAGAAAATATATTTTAACAGACACTGTCACACTTTATTCTACTTTTAATAATATCATTTGTGAGGCATTGTTAATTTCTTACTATATTTGAGCTTGATATAAATGGATTCTTTAATTTTTCATATAATGTTTGATATTGTAACGGACACTACAAAGTCTACATAATTGCTATTTCTCATAAGTTGGGAATCTTCAGCAAGTTTTTAACTTAAAAATCCAATCATTGTAATAAAATGTATCTTCAGAGTATAATTGCACACGCCATTTTCACAGTATTTGTGATAATTCAAGCATACAAGTGTTATAAGACCTTAAAACAATGCAAAAGACATCATCAGGGTAAACTTAATGTTTAATTAGCAGTTTTTGTGGATTTCTTATGATAAAAATGATATATGACATGCCTATGCAAGAAATTTTGGAAAAAAATACCATAAATTAGGGTACATTTCCCTCTTTTTTGTGTTATGCTGTTGCACTCAAAAAAAGTACATATTTGTTTAAATTATCAATAAAGCTTACAATATCAATTCATTATGTTATGGTTGTGAGGTAATAATGTAGACATTCATTTTTCATATGTTTTTTATTTGATGGAAATTGGTCGAGAAATGTACAAATGGGACATAATTAGGTAAACATATGTCTTTGTTATGCATTTTGTATTTTAGTTTACGTTTCTCTCTTTCATGTCTTTTTCTCATTTTGTCCTTCAATTTTATCTCATGATCTTTCTCTGGGTCATTCTTCATCCTCTCTCTATACTTTTTCATTCTTTCTTTTGCACTCACCATTATTGTTTAATCAGTTAAGTGGGTCTGAAAAATACTAAATATTAATGTTATTCAAGCGGTTAAATTTATGTAGTGTCCGTTACATTGAAGATAGCAATAAAATGTTTGTGATACTTCAAATCACAGTGAAATAGGGCCAAAAGAGTTTAAACTGATTTGTTTGAATAAAATTCATTATTTTTTTAATATTTCATGTATATCTGATGATAAAATTAAAATTTTAGTTTGACGTAACCATTACTTGTTATGTGAACCGTTTAAATAGTCTATTATATAAAAGTTTACTTATTGTAATCAAATTCTACTACTCTTTTAGTATTTAAGATTAGAAAACAGAATAAGGCTGATAAGTATTGTTTTAAGCATAATGAATAGGATTTAAATAAACATGTAACGGACACTACGGTGTAACGGACACTACAAAACCCAGCGTCTATGGGAAATTCCTACAAATGTGTTGTATTATAAATGAGATATTTTGTGATTATTGAGCCAGGTATAGTGTCTTTCTATTCCCTTGATCATGCAGTGATTGCATGGATACACTCTGAGAAATGAGGGCGTAACGGACACTACATGATTTTTTCCCCTCTTCAAGCCTGAAATAAAAATGATACAAAATCATTAATATGCGTTCAAATAAGTTTCATTCAAAATTTTTCTTCAAGTATATCACTTTATTGATTATTTAATAACAAAACAGTGTAGAAACATACATTTTTTTAAAATCCACAGTGACTTAGATATATCAACTAGTAAAAAATACAAAATGCATAACAAAGACATATGTTTACCTAATTATGTCCCATTTGTACATTTCTCGACCAATTTCCATCAAATAAAAAACATATGAAAAATGAATGTCTACATTATTACCTCACAACCATAACATAATGAATTGATATTGTAAGCTTTATTGATAATTTAAACAAATATGTACTTTTTTTGAGTGCAACAGCATAACACAAAAAAAGAGGGAAATTTACCCTAATTTATGGAATTTTTTTCCAAAATTTCTTACATAGGCATGTCATATATCATTTTTATCATAAGAACTCCACAAAAACTGCTTATTAAACATTAAGTTTACCCTGATGATTTCCTTTGCATTGTTTTAAGGTCTTATAACACTTGTATGCTTGAATTATCACAAATACTGTGAAAATGGCGACATTGTTTAAAATGAACAAAATATCATTTTCCACATTTAAAAAAGAAATTTCAATTAACATTTTTGAATATTTTATGTTAGTAAATGATTTTTGTGTAAAAGTCTGACAGAAATCTGAATAAGTTTTAACATTTCTATATTAACAGATTAATTTCATTAAAGTTCAAAATTTCGATTATAATCGATTATTAATCGATTATGCCCAGCCGATTATTACCGATAATCGATTCTGATTTTTTTCCGATTCCCCATCACTAGGTTAACTGCAAGTCGTTCCAACCGATTAATCGGTTAATCGTATCAAAAATTCTCTGAAGATTTCAAGGCTAAAAAGATGTTACAAGTAGAAATAATATGTTCACATTTTATTAGAACACTGTTTATATTTTATTTCAATTTAGTGAAAGAAAAAATTAAAGAAAAATAAAAGAAATCAGAATACATGCAAGTCTCAGATACATTAAAAAAATCTGAATATATGTCTCACAAGCTCATTCTATATTGTAACAATTATCAAAAAGAAGTCCAACTCTCACTTAATGAATGTATGTACATTTAAGAGAATAAGTCATTGTCATAATTTACAATGTTTGTTTTGTAATATAATGTGATAGGTAATTATAACGGATAGAAGGGGGTAGATACACATTATATCACTTCACGCTGCTGATCAGTCTTTCAATTAAAATCATTAGAGAAACGCAGGACAGACTGGGTAAAGGCACATAGTG